>NC_141161.1:59167883-59467883 GCF_053477565.2 Lygodium microphyllum
CCCCCAAGATCCTTTGCCAAAAATCCCCTTTTCAATCTTGAAATTAAAGACCATGGCCCCAAAGAAGAAAGTTACGAAGGTCGCGGAGGCAGGAGCTGCAAATAACATTTTAGACATTATTACTACAAACGGAATGGCGAGTACGGGGATTACAAACGAAGCTGCGAATAGTATCAACCAAGCACTCATCATGGATCTTCAGGTACTATTTTTTTAAGTAAAAATAGTTAGCAGGCCTTCATCCCATGAATAGGCAATAAAAGTTGCATTTGTGAAATAAGATTTTATTTAATTCCTACATATAATCTTTTTAAAAGAATTCTTTACCACAAATTCCAAGGGGTAACTTGGGTATGTACAAGATGAACCTAAGCAAGTACAAGGATGGTACTGTGTCTCTAAAATATTTAATATTTTTTATTTTGTGTTGATCGAATGAAATCTCTGATGGGTAATCATGGATGTTAATCCTCGATATTGTGGGCAAGGACCGACGAAACTCCAATGGAATTATTCTCAAGTATGAAATTCTTGCTTAGATTTAGTCCAAACTAGTCCCCAAGGAAGGGACAATCCAAGAAGACTATTGGAAAATATTGCCATTTACTCTAGTTTTACTACTTATGCTAATTTGTCTCGATGTTATTAAGGTATTGTCACTTATGCTAATTTTTCTTGATGTTATTATTTTTGGAAAGAAAAGATTTGTCTTGGAAATAAGCTTGTTAAAAGTTTATGTATAATGCATTTGAAATAAGATGTGATTACAAGCTAGGTACTGATCTTTCCTAAAATCATCAGGCTAAAAGACAAATGACTAAGTACAGATTGCTGATTGAGGAAATATTCCAGTGAGCACAGAACGCCAAATAAGGGAGTGTTCTTATTAATGGCACTAGACCTCCCCAAGGCCAGCATGAATTAAACCTACTCCAAGGGGCTTTTCTCTTTTGTTTCACATTAGTGAGAATAGATCAATCATGACGCGAAAGGTCTTGTCATATAGGAAACTCTAGTCGACAAGAGGAGGTGAGGATATGAGGGGGCTTTGGTCATAAACTCCTTAGGCTCTTACAAACTGCCAACTACCCTTTGATTTCCAGTTTGTGTCCAGGAAGTTCCAATACTAGTTTGGTGGACCATTAGAAACCAGAAAGCCTAACTCACATCACTTTAAAATCAGGGACTAAAGGGATTAAAGTGTCATACTTCTCCCATTCACTTTGAACCCATCACAACGTAAGTCCATTTTAGTCAACAAATTCCTATAGGGAATATAATCTTGAACCGCTAATACTAATTAGTCGTTAGCAATAGATTTGACCAAAAAGACTTAGGTTGGATCCCTGTGTGGGAATAGCTAGAACTTCCATTGTGGGGTAAACTCAAGCGAGCCTAGCTAGCAAACTCCAAGGGTTTTCATCAAAATCCCAGACGGCACTTCCTAGGACATCTCTTGATGGGCTACTAGGAATGTACCACCAGGGCGGGCACGTTACAAGGACTTACTATTTTGGAGTTGCTTGATGGGGAGGAAAGATGACACTCAACCCTTCTCTTCTCCAAATGAAAATGTTTATTTTTGGCCATATAGATATATGCTCTTTGTGATTGGTGACACGCCAACAACCACATCATCCCACATGTGTTTGCCATGTCATATCATCTATATATCCCATCAGGTCACAAATATTTGCCATGTACACATACCATTTCTTTAAATACACTTAGGCATTCATGTGACTCTCACTTCCACCTTATCTTTTTGTGTGTTTCATTTCCTACTTCTTAGCATGCTTGGACGTGTTTGCATGCTTGATTTCATAAATCTTTGTGCATGCTTTGACACATGATGCATTCATGCATAACCAAACCTATGCTTGATTCTTCTCTCTCAAACCAAGACAATGTGATTGTAGACTTTGAGAATGTTTTAAAGTATCTCATTGCCTTTTGATGGTTTGGCAGAGTGAACATAATGTGAGCAAAGAAAAATGAAGACTACACAATACATTGGGAAAATGATGAGGTTCCTTCAAGTGCAAACAAAGTGATACAATGATGGTTCTATCCATTTATGTTCTTTTATAGTGAAGTTTAAATAGCCTTCTAGATAAATTTTAAGTGTAGAGCTTAAAGCTTGCTAGGTGAACTCTAACTAGGTGAATAGATGATTATGGTTTTAAGAGGGTCTCCTTTTTATAGCTTATATAGGTGGCTGATAGTAGGCATGACTAACTTACCAAATTATTAATGTTTGCTACTCATCTAAGTAACACTTTAAAGAATATTACATTCACCATCTAATGATAACGCTCTTTGTAGGTCAATACATTGTGTCTTAAGTTGCTAAAAACTTAATTTTCTCCATCTATCTTGTAGGTTAGACTCACATATGTCACCTTTTTACCATCCAACCAAATAGACATAATATCACATACCAATAGGACCCAATTAGGTGCTCACAAATGGCTTATCTTACTTTGTTAAATGCATTGTGTTGGTATGGGACTAGTGAGACCAACACAATGCAAGATATGGTATGACATACTTTTCTGGCCCCTAATTGTGTTTCTCTAAGATGTCATTAAACCAAAACAATGCAATTATAGACCATAAGAACATTACAAAATCCCTTATTGTGTTGCATTGGTCTAGTGATGCCCTAGACCAATACAACACCATTAGGGACCATGTGGACATTCCACAATCCCATTTCACATCGTGTTGCTATAATCATAACTTAGAAAACATAATGAAATGAGGTTACATGAGTGTTTGTGATCCTATCATCATGTTATCTTGGTCTTGTGAGTTCCAAAAAAACAACCCAATGTGATAAGGGGCTATGAGGATATATGTAAGAAGCTGGGAATACGCGTGTTAGTGAGAAAGAGTTATTAATAAAACCTTGTCACATTGACATAGGTATAAAATGTGTGGGATATGTAATTTTTGGCATCTTTGATCATAATACAATTAATGTCTCTCATCTCACTTCCTTGTTCATAGCTTTCATGGCTTCTCTATCTTCTTTTTTATCTTTCTAGTCTTTCTCTCTCCTTGTCACTTTCTCTCTCCTCTTTCCTCTCTCTTCTCTGCTCTTCTTTCTCTCACCTCTTAGCCCTCTCCTTGACAAGTGGTATCAGAGAGCTGGTAATTGATCCATTTGGTAGTACAATCCTTTCTTGGATTTCATTCTTAGTCTTGTTACTTCATGGTTACTCAAGGATAGGGTGTCAATTTGGTAAAATTGTCAAATACAGTGAGGAGACTAAGGAAAGCTAGTTAGAGTTTGATGGAATACTTAAGGTCAAAGTTAGATGCATTTTGGACAAAATGGCAGATCATGCATCAATAACATGCTATTTTAGAGATAAAATGGTTAAAGACAGGGTAAATAAGGTTAATTTTGGTTAGAACTTCAGTTACTTTTCAAGATGGGCTCTCTCTTTCCTCTCTCTTTCAAGATTTTGGTTGAAGCTCTCATGGTGGATTGCAAATATTTGCTTCTTCTACTAAATAATTATTCTATCTCATTCTTTTTAAAGCATGGAGCAATGAATCTTCATCTCTTGCTGACCATTTCGACTAGCAAATTTGAGTTGGGACACATCAGAGATCATCTGGAGTAGGCCCGAGATTTGCAATGCATTCGGTACTAATTTATTACTTATCTTCTCCAACTCTTGATAGTCAACAGTTGTCCATCCCTAGCTTGCATACCCTTTGGACCATTGCTTGGCATTATATTCAACATCAAGGATGAGGCTTTTGAAGCCTATGATCTTCATATTTAATGTCTAAAACTCTAATACATAGCAAGGCAACTATAGTCATAGACCTAGAAGCTTCAAAATTTTCAATCTTTGGCTCTTGCCGACCTTCAAGGCTTCTCTATCATCATTTTGGAGCAGGATAGACTTCAAGATTGAAGGCATTTCAAAGATTTCAGCATATTGAGTCTCTTGGAATTCATATTGAAGGATTATTTTGGGGCTTTTCTTCAAGAAGCTTGAATCTTCAACATTCAATTGTTCAAGCAAGTGTGAGGTATTGAGTCTTCATCATAGATTCCATCTTATTCAAGCTTGTATGGGTTGATTTTATGAATTCTTGGAGCTTCATGATGAATTCGTGGTGGATTATGAAAGATTCTTCTAATAACTAGAGTAAAGCTTGCATCCATCATATTCTTCAAGCTTGATCAATATATTTCACTTGCTTAATCTCTAAAATCTCTCAATATACACTTGCTTTAAGCTTTTTCACTTGTTGAGGAGAGATTATTGGTTAATTAATTCTTTGAATTGATTAGTAGATCACAAATTAGTACTCTTCTCATTTATCAAAGCCTCTTAAATTGAATTTCAACATTCATTTTAATCTTTTTCATCATGGATATCATTTACAATGTCTTGAGCATAACCTTGATTTGATTGTTTGATTTTCTTTGCCTAAGATTGAAATATTGTAAAGGGTAAGTACTAGCAACAATCAATGAGTCATTGAATTACATTGGTAAGACCCTTAGTCAACACTCATTTCTTCATTCCAATCTTTCATTGATCAATCATGCATATCATTGAAGACTAAAAGAAATTTTTTGTTTTGCATTTCATCCTTGATTGATTAATTAGAATGCTATTGCCATGTTGATATTTCCATCAAGGAGAAAGGTTGATGTTTTGGTGGGGGGGGGGGGGGGAGATAGTGGGACAATAGAGAGGTGGCCCTCCCCCACTATTAAAGATCTCAAAGGCATGCAACCATTCAACCCGGAGGGAACTTTTCCCACCTTTCGATGATTCGAAGCCCATGTAAGAAGCTTGTCATGTCGTTATATCCCTCACCACAGGTACCACGAGTGGAGTACTTGAAGACATAAAGTTCTCAATTGGATAGCATTGTTTGGGACTGCATTGGTTAGCCATAGGGATCATACAAGTTATTACAAGTTTGTTACAGGAGGAATTTCACCCATTATGCTCATTAGAGTAGGGGTTAGGTGCATTCATTGAAAACAAGGTATTTGGGCTTTCATTTGGCTGAATTTTTAGTCATTCACATATGTTATAGGTCATTCTAGGTGGATTACAGGTTTTACATAGGGTAATACACACAAATAGTTAATTGGGATCACTCTTGGAAGAGTTTTACTTGGTTATATGTGTTACAAAGTAATTTAGAGAATCTCTAGGACCTCTATAAGTTATTGCAAGGTGTATTTAGCTCCTATAGGTCATACACAAGGTACCATAGGGTTGGAAGACCTTATCTTTCACTTGGGAGAGGCAGATACACTAAAACAAGGTGTATTTAGCTCCTATAGGTCATACACAAGGTACCATAGGGTTGGAAGACCTTATCTTTCACTTGGGAGAGGCAGATGCACTAAAACAATGTTTAAACAAGGTGCAATATTGTTTTGGACATCAATAAAAGAATATTCCCGAAATATTTTGTTTTGATTCTAAATGTGATTGCTATAGCTAAGCTTGAAGAGTTATTTGCGGGCTTTGGTTTCTAGCAATAATACCTTGATTCTGATATTTGGATCAAAAGTTATAGCCATTTTTGTAATAAGAGGTCTACTAGAACTACACTGTACTAGTGGGCAACAAAAATGGCCAGAAATAAGGGAAAGAACAAGATTAATGATGATATTTAGCAACAAATAAGAGAATCATGATGAGGCATGTCTAGATGAGGAAGATTCACAAGAATATGGCTTTTATAGTACTCTTAATACCACTCTTTGTAACCATGAGACTAGGCATTCCATCAAACACATGGAATTGGTTTCCAAATTAGATTAGGTGGTTGAATAGTTGGTTCAATCAAACATGTAGACCAAGGAAGTTGTGGAGCATATGGTTCAATCTACCAAGGACTCTTCAGAGAAGTTTACCTCTTTTACTATGGATTCTTTGGACAAACTTAGCTCTTAGATTTCTATGCTTGTGGTAGCAATGATGGCAAACAAAGAGAGTAGAGATAAACAATCCTTTCAACCAGCCACAAACAATAATCCTTAGCTAGGTATTATTGGAAAGAAAAGGATACCACATTGCACTTATGAGATTGGGGAGACTTTTTTTAGAGCTAATAAGCCAATTTTGAGCACTCATGGGTCAAATCCTCCTTAAGCCACTAGAAACCAGCCAACTACTCCTTCAGACAGGTTTCAAATCAACTATCATAGGAGTACCTCTAACCTTTCAAACCCCAATGGTAGTTACGTGGATATGCAACCCCAAGTATTTAATGGACAACAAGGCTTTTTGAGAGGGAGATCCATGATGGTAAGATTGTGCTAACCAAATATAGTGGTCATTCATCATCATCGATTGATTTGGAGGAGTGGACTTCCAAGTTAGAGTCTTACTTTGATATTTTTCCTAGGTTAGATGACCAAAAGATTCACTTTGCTACTCTTCACCTCAAAGACTTTGCTCATGGATGGTGGAGGTACATAAAGAGAGAAAATCAAAAGGTTGGTAGTTGGGAGGAATTCAAAGCTGAGATGTCTTAGGTGTTTGTATCTCCCATTGAGAAAGAGAAGTTGGCAAGAAGATGGTATCAATTGGACTAAAAAGAAGCCTATTAAGTAGAGCAAAGATGCAATTTTGACTGAAGACTGGCTTATTTTGGCTAAGTTTGGACTATAGAATGCTAGTAGAGAGCACACTATTTTGGAACAATTTTTACCTTGTATTAATGAAAGTTAAGTAGTATAACCTATATAGGCTGAAAGCATATCATACGTCTCATTCAAAGGTGCCCATAGAAAGTTATGACTAGTTTTCTACAATAGTTTGGACAACATATTATCCAGTATTTGCAAGACCCTATAACTGTCAAGAATTGGTGGCCAAAGTTATACATTGTCAACTTATACATGATGTATATATCACATGTACATCTTTACACCCTAATTTCACATGAAATTGATATTTTTCACATATATATTACCCTTTGTAATACTGAACAAAGTAATACTCCATATCCCCACTATAGAGCCACACCAATAAGTTCTCTTTTTATTTTTTAGGGCAAAAACCTTAGGGGTTGGAATGGAATGTAAAAGAGTGGGATAGATAGGTTGAAATAGGGTGGTTAGTATGGAAAATACCATGTTACCACTACAAGGGAATGTGTCGATAATAGCAATGGTTGATTCCAATGAAAAATATTAGTATTGTTATTACTGTCGCTAATAGCATTGCTAATTTACATTTATGACACTATTAGTGACACTAATGGCAATGCTAATAACGGTGCTATAATGGGGTGACACAAATATCGACATCGTTTTGAGAAAAGAAAAGCACTGAAAACCTAAGTGTGGCATTTGTCTAAAGCATTTGTGAAAGAGAACGAAAGAGAGAGCAAGAGAGCTCAAAGCATTGAGAGAAAGAGAGAGAGGAAAAGGGAGAGAGAGAGAGAGGAAGAGCTCATCACCACCACCATCATTGTCGTACGCAAAGAAGAAAGAGAAGGATGCAAAGGAGATGGGAGGAAAGCCGTGAAAGGGAGGCACAAAGGATTTCATCTTTGAGCCTTTGAGGTAGGTACATTACCTCTTCTTGCTTTGTTTTTGTGTTTTGTTCATTTCTTTCTTTGTTTTTGTTTGTGGAGAGACACACTGAGAGAGAGGGAGAGAGGGAGGGAGAAGAAGGGAAGGGAAGAAGGGAAGGAGAGGAAGAGAGAGAAAGATGGAGAGAAAGGGAAGAAGGGAAATAAAGAGAGGCGAATAGTGAAATAGAGAGATGAAGGGAGGGAGAGAGGGGGGAGAGAGAAACAAATAAAGAAAAAGAGAGAGAGAAAGAGGGGTGGGGAGAGAAATAGAGAGGGAAGAGAGATAAAAATAGAGAGGGGGAGAGAGAAGGGAGAAATAGAGAGGGAGGACAAAAAAATAGTGAGGGGGAGGCAAAAGGAAGATAGAGAGAGGAGATAGAAAAGAAGGGCAAGGTAAAGAGAGGGAGATTAAAAAGAAGAGAGAGAAAAAGAGAGATGGAGGAAAAAATAAAATAGAGAGGGAGAAATAGAAAAGCAATGAGGGAATGAGAGGGAGGGGAAAGAGAGAAAAGTAGAGAGAGAGGTGTTAAAATATTGAGGATGCATGCTAAGGAGGATCACTGATGCGCAAATAGACAATCATAATGAGACATAAACATTGACAAAGAAGAACAACTAATATTATCCAAGCATAATGCAAGTACAACTCATGAGAATGACTGATAGAATGAGTGTGGGGATAAGTGCCTTTTATAGGCTTATAATAGGTGGTATTGGTAGGTGAGGAAAGGTGGAAAGTGACTGTGGTATTCACCAACTGTGGTTTTAATAAATCATGCATACATGACCTAGTCTAAGGCTTTATTTGCAATGTGTTTCTTTGCCTTGTTTGTTCCTTACATTGAGGCTATGGTGGATGTGATTGCACATTTCTCAACACTCCTCCTCAATCACAACCAAGAAAGACACAGAGTATATAGAGGTTGTCATGACTAGAACCTTGCTAACTATAGACATGGAAAAAAACCAACCATACAAAGCTAGAGACTGTTACAAGGCCTCACTAAGTGTGTAGAGGTTGTAGTGTGTAGAGGTTACATGAGGAGTATAGGAGCTTATGGTGGGAACATTAGGCAAGTCCACATTTTAAACTTAAAAAAGTCTATCAAAAAAATGAGCTACAAAGAGGGACTAGTGAATCCTATCCTTTTGTTCTTGGGGTTCTTCTTCTTCATCATTATTTTCTTCATCTCTTTGATTGTAGCAAGATATGCTCTTTGAGACCTTTTCTTAGCATAGCAAAATTTCTCAATATGCCATGCACAATTTTCTTACAAAAGTCACAAACTATGCTCTTCTTCCCTTTCACATAGAGGAGTTGTTGATCTCCTCTTGGGATGCTTTTTCTCCCTTGTTCTTGATCTTATTTTCCTCTTCCAAGAGAGAGGCTTTGATATCCACAAGCTTCGACTTTGGCATGTTGATTAATGTGGTAGACATATTATCAAACTCGGGTGGAAAACTCTTGAGAAGTACTCCAATGCAAATGTCTTAATCCATCTTCAAGTTGGTTCCTACAAGTTGTGTTAATAAGCTTTCCATATAATCAAATGAGTTACAAAATGAGGTATTACTTTGCATGTCAAGCCTAAAAATTTCAATCAGTAAGCCATATTTGGAGGATTTTGAATGAGCTCCAAACAGAGTTTCTAGTCGATCCCATGTCGCGTGAGAGGTTTCACAATCATCAACATGTTGAATGTAGATGTCATCAAGTTTGATATTGATAATAGCTTAAGCCTTATCATCATTTTTATCCCATATGATTGAAAGTGTAACTTCACTTGGTTTCTTCTCTTGACCACTTGTGATTGACCACAAGCCTTTCTTTATTAGGACCAATTTTGCCATGTATGGAATCTAATACCATTGAATCGGGATGTTTGTGAGTCCTTGCCCATGTTGAGGTTGCATGATCAGTAGAAAATTAGCTCCAAAATATTTAGACTTCAGCAGCAGAAGAGTTGAGCACAAGTGCTAAGAAGCACTAGGTGATTAATATCAAGAGATACTAGATGACTAGGTGACCAGTATGCCCTTTGAACTTGGGATCTTCATGGTCTTGCAGATCTGAGTTTTTCCATCCTTGATTTGATGCTCAAGTAGCACAAAAATACTCAAATTTGATCAAAGGCAAAGCTGATTGTGTCAGATGACACAGTAGTGACAAGAGTCACTAGATCAATGTCAAGAAACACTATGTAGTTGAAGCAGTTGATGTTGATCTTGATGTTGAATCTTCTTCTTCTTGATTTGAAGTGGTAGATTAGCTGAGAACTCAGTGTTGTAGCAGATTAGAGAGTCAGTGACATTACTAAGCCAAAGAAAGTAGGAAAACGAAGTAAAATTTGAGCTTTGAGATTAATGGCTATGGATGCCCTTTAGGGTTTGTAGACAAGGCCCTGATTTTCCCTGATTACAACTCATAGAGGTGGCTATTTGAAAAACCTCTGAGAGGGAGAGAGATTGGGTATGGGTCTTCAAAAGCCCCATGAAGATCATCAACATCATGGCCTGTCTCGCTCGTGACAACAGTACAACAAAAAATGATGCAGGAAATGGCAGTGATTAAGTAAAGGCGCAATGTTGGAGAGCAAAACCACCAATGTTGGGTAGGAGTTCCCTGTCTCAAGGAAGAGTTCTTCAACAGAGTGCAAGAGATGATAATTCAAGGAAAGAGAGATTCAAGTCCTCCAATGAAGGTGGGTGGCTATGGAGGTAGGTGAGAGATTCATGGAAAAGTGGAGGGAGCTAGAAATTCAAAGTGGAATGACCCAATTAGTGTCCTAATCGCTCATTAACTTGAAACCCGCTCTGATACTATGTTAAAATATTGAGGATGCATGCTAAGGAGGATCACTAATGAGCATATAGACAATCATAATGAGATATAAACATTGGCAAAGAAGAACAACTGATATTATCCAAGCATAATGCAAGTACAACGGATAAGAATGATTGATAGAATGAGTGTGGGGATGAGTGACTTTTATAAGCTTATAGTAGGTGGTATTGGTAGGTGAGGAAAGGTGGAAAGTGACTATGGTATTCACCAACTGTGGTTTTAATAAACCATGCATACATGACCTAGTCTAAGGCTTTATTTGCAATGTGTTTCTTTGCCTTGTTTGTTCCTTACACTGAGGCTATGGTGGATGTGATTGCACATTTCTCGACAAGAGGGTGGAGAGAGAGAGAGAGAGAGAGAGAGAGAGGGAGGGAGACATTGCTTTCGATTTATTTGTTTTTAAAGTTTCTTATTTTATATCTTTAAATTTTTTTGTAGAGAGATGCATTAAGCAAGAGAGAGAGAGAGGAGAGAGAGAGAGAGAAGAAGGGAGGGGAAGGAAGAGAGAAAGGAGAGAAATAAAAAGGGATAGAGATAGGGATTCATAAAAAATATAAAGATGGAGAGAGAAAGAGAGAGGGATGGAAAAAAATAAATAAAGAGATGTAGGGAGGGAGAGAGAGAGGGGGGTGAGGGAGAAACAAAATTGGAGACTAAAATGGGAAAAGAGAAACAATTAGGAAAATAGAAGCATATTGTTTGCCATAGCATAGACGAAATGGACAACGATGATAGCCATGACATCCAAGATCATGAGATATATCTCAATCAGTGTGTCCCATGCCCTTGCCCTCATCAGTGTAAGCTAGCAATTCTAGGAAAGCGTTGCTTATTTATAGACCACGTGCAACGTTGTGATGAGTTTCAATTAAAGATCATTGACCAAGTAATCTCAAACTTTGAGCTAACGGTAAGAAAAGTGTATATCAATCATACTTGACATTCTCATTGTAATTGAATATCACATATAATAATATTAGATATGCCTTGAAAATATATACAAAGAGGTGCTATTCCATCCCAACGAATGCACCTATTACGGCCTGTAAGAAAAGTCAATGGGCATGCAATGGATGGAGTGCCCAAGCTTATAAACCCATTAGAGGGCACATCGCTAACTACACTAGAAGATATGGTGGACCTTTTGGACCTTTCTTCAATCTTTGAGCCCAAGATGGAGGCAATGATTGATGTATTACTATCCATGGATGCTGAATCATCCGATCCACTGAGAGAGGAGGTGTTTATACCATTATATGATGGGTGCCAAGTATCTTGCTTAAAGATGCTACTTGCACTCCTAAGTGTACATGCAAAGCAAAAATGGAGAGATGCGAGTATGATCGAGTTGTTTAGGTATACACTATACTTCTTTATCTTTGACTCCATTATAAAACCAATTTTTATGCTCTTCAAAGGTGCTTGGATTTTTTTTTGGATTGCTAAAATATCACATATTGCCACTTGGAAATACAATATCTAAGTCATGTGATGATGCACAACTAGTGTTATGAAAGCTTGGCATGGACTACAACAACATCCATGCATGTGTCAATAATTCTGTGCTATCTCGAGGAGACTACAAGACTATGGAAACATGTCCAATATATGGTGCTTATAGGTTTCAATAGGACTTGCAAGGACAAACCATCCCTCAAAATATTATCAAACACTTTTCACTTATACCACATATATATCATATGTTTTGTATGTCAGACATGGAGAGCTTGACAACATGGCATGCACAAAATGGATCCACAAATGGAATCCAATGAATATCAATAGATTCAGATGCATAGAACCACATTGACTCCACTTTTCTAGGCTTTGCATGAGAGCCAAGAAATCTTTTGCTAAGTCTTACTATGGATGGCATGAATCCATTCGGTCTCCACTCAACTTCTTACAAAGTGTGCTGTGTAGTTTTTATAAACTACAATATCCCGCCATGGCTTTCTACAAAAAAAAGGACACTTGATTCTTAGCTTGCTCATTCCTAGGCACTGTAAAGTCAAGAACATGGACATCTATCTATGTCCATTAGTTGATGAGCTCAATATTTTGTGGGAGGAGGGGGTTGTTGTAAAAGACATGACCAAGCATATTGATTGGCGGTCCTGCTAATATACGAGCCATTCTTATTTGGACCATTCTTGACTTTTCAAGATTTAGAGAGTGCTCAGGTAACTAGGCTTCTATTCTTATATGCTAATATCTAATATGGCTCGTTGTCACAGCGCGTAGGGTTGAAGGTCACCACATGGGTTTGGCAAGAGAAGAATGTATGGAGGTTCAAGAGCTTAGACTCCGGAGATGGTAGAGATAAGAGAAGGGCTGAAGGTTTCAAGCCAAGTTCTTGAAGATAAGAGACAGCAGGGTGAAGGTGGATTCAGGGAGAGGAGTAGACAGAAGAGAAGGGGTTCGAAGAAATTGAAGATGTAGAAGAATACTCCAAAAAAGAAATAGAAAATGAAGAAGAATACTAACAGAGATGAAGCTTGTCAGTTTCTTTCAATATTATGAGAAGATATAACTCTAATAGACAAAAACATGTATAAAATAATACCTTCCTCTATGCTACTTAGATCACCAATCTGATGCTTCCATTGGCTCTGAAAGGGGGTTAAAATACTAGCACACCTGGCCACAATTCTACCAGATCACTACTCCTTCATCTTCCCCTTCAGAGTGCTGTTCAATACCTAAAAACAGCGATCACGCTCTGCACAATTTCACCAATCTCTCTTTTTACATAAAATCCTCTCAAATTCACTGAAAGCTACATGCTTTCTTTTACATGTCATCCTAATCTAGAAGTTGTCTATAGTTTTATGGATTTTTACTATAGATAATATCTAGAAGATCAAAAATTGGCTAAAAACTTGTCCAAAAAAATCTAATATTTTGAACCATGGACACTAACACTAATTCCTAAAGTGGCATTGGCTCTCTAAATCTAAAAGGAAGCCACACTCTAGATTTTTTTACACAGTGTGCACATAGTGTCACGACATCCACCCCCTCCTAACCTGCACATCCTCTGGCATGTACCAAAGTCTTATGGATTTGCAGTGTCAGAAGAAGTATCTTCTACCATGTCAATATCTTCATCTTCGGCCTCTTCTTCTTCCTCTATGTCTTCATGCTCTTGAACTATATTCAAGTCTTCTAACTCATATGTTGAACTTTCTCTTCGTTTGAAGAGCTTGATTCTTTTTCCAGCTACGGGTATCTTTATGCTGGTCCCATCCAATTCAGCCAATAAATATATGGCATTGCCATGAATGACCTTTACCACATACGAGCCAAACCAACGCTTTACCATCTTCCTAGAAGCACTGTATTGATTGTCTAGGTTACTGTCATAGACAAGCACATAGTCATTTTCTTGAATTGCTCTTGGCCAAAGTCGATGTCGCTTATCAAATCTTCTTTTGTTCTTTAGTCTTGTTGTCTTTAGCTTCTCAATAAGTGCTTGAATATCTTCAGGCCTTATTTCTAGCTACCATATGTGCAAAGTTAGCAACCCTTCTCTACTGATGCCTTCCTCCCAAGGTAGAAGACCCCATGTGAGAATAGATTTTTCAATTGACATAATTGGTTGTTGTCCATGCATAAGTTCAGCTGGCATACTGTGAGTAGTCCGGTTAGCCCATAATGCAAATGGTAACATTTTAGGCCATTCTTTGATCTTTCCTCTACAAGACTTTGCTAGAGCTTTGAGAATAGGTTGATGACCTCTCTCACTCTTTCCATTGCCTTCACGATTGTAGGCTGATGTCAAAGCCAACTTGATACCCAATTGAGCAAAGAAGTTGCATGCCTCATCAACATCCAATTTTTCTCTATATGTAGTTACTTTACCCACACAACCATATATGCAAAACACACCTTCAAGCAAAAAACAACAAATAGCTTGAGTGGTCTTGGTTGTTAAGGCTTTGTCTTCAGCTTGATTGGTTAGATCATCTCTTGCAAGCACTAAATACCGCATATTCCATATTCCTGTAGGCATGGTTACAAGATCAATAACCCATCTATAATGTATAGACAAGGGATAAGTCGATTGTAACCCATCTCGATGTTTGACCATAGAATACATCTGACACACATAACTAGTTTCAACAAAATGTGCTATGTCGCGATACATGTTTTGCCACCAATATTTTTCTTTGACTTTACTAAAGGTTCCCCATATGCCTCTATGACCAGCCCATAGGCTTTCATGAAATTCCTTCATTACCTGTTGTTGCAATCTTTTGTTACCTAAGACTCGGATAGGTGCTCCTTTCTTCTTCTTTGCGTGCTTCCATAGATGTCCTTCTTTAAGAAAAAAGCCATAAGCTTTCCTCTTGATGAACTCCTCATTAATCCAAGTCTCCTTCTTCTTCATTGTGCTCAAATATTGGCCGATAATCTTCTTCAAGAAAATGAACTAGAACTTGAGCAATGCAATGAACATGATGGCTTCTAGTTGACCACCGTGTTATTTTCAGCTTTGGACCAGTATATGCAGTAATTGAAAATGTATTTTAAGTAGAAGCCATGGAATGAAATTCAACAAGTATAGATTCTTCAGCTTCATCTTGTTCCATCAACTCTGCATGAATGTGCTTTATTAGTTAGGCATTTTAATATATATTATGTTAGTATTATTATATGTATTAACATTATGTGTGTGTTAATGTTGTGTATCATTATGTGTGTTTATATTAAGAATCGTATATTTATTCTTAGAAACAATTTATTCTTTGAATAATACATGTTTAAAGATCATATAAATATAACTTAAATTAGTACATAAAGATTAATATTTTAACATCCTATGAATACAAAGAAGAGAGTGTGTGAGATTAATTACTGTGTTAAAAAGATGTTTTGTTTTTAGTCTCTCTAACATTAAGTTTGTCACAACGTGTTTTTTGTGTAGTTTGTGCACATTTGATATCTTCATGACTGAGCATTCCAAGGTACATCTCTCTTCTTATTTTATATTTTAAATGATCTCTCTTTTTTCTTTCTTTTCTTTTCCATACTATTTTAAAACTTTCAAACTAACATTATTTTCATTCTACCATGCAAATATCACACTTTTGAGTGTATCTGTGTGTGTGTGTGTGTGTGTGTGTGTGTGTGTGTGTGTGTGTGTGTGTGTGTGTGTGTGTGTGTGTGTGTGTGTGTGTGTGTGTGTGTGTGTGTGTGTGTGTGTGTGTGTGTGTGTGTGTGTGTGTGTGTGTGTGTGTGTGTGTGTGTGTGTGTTACAAAGTTTGTTTTTTTAAAGGATTCAAAAGGATTTAATATAGAATTAAATGTGTGTTTCTTTTAAAGCATAAGAACATAGTGTTTATTGGTACTTTAATGCTTAATGATTTAAATATTTATTGAAATCTTATATATCATAATGTCTTCATGTGTTCAAGATCTAAATTAGATGTGTGTTTGAATGGAAACTTAAATGCATGTTTGCTTTTATGAGTGGAAGGATAGTATTGGTTAAATGTATTCTCTCTCTCATGAGTAGTGTACAAGTGTATATCAATGCTTTAATTTGTGTGTGTATTTTAACATGTGCATAATATCCTTACACACACACACACACACACACATTAGTATATTTTAATATTTTTAATTATTTTCTATTAAAAGGGTGTATTTATCAATTCTTGTTTCTCTCAAATGTAGTGTATGGGTGTATATTATGCATACATACATACATACATACATACATACATACATACATACATACATGCATGCATGCATGCATGCATGCATGCATATATATTTTTATGTTTTAGATTATGAATAAACATAATTTATGTATCTTGGTTTATATAAACATCGTCAATACACATCATTAAATGTATACACATATACAAACATACTTAACCAACAATATAAAATGTATACTCTTGGTTTTAAGGATGCTTGTATATTAATGCATGCTTTAATATTTTGATGATGTTCATTACATGTATGTAAATTTTTATGTGTGTATACAAACTTTAGTGTGTTTCAAGTGGCTCTCTTCCTCTCTCAGGATGTATTGATTTTAAAGTTATGTTTTCAAAAATTCAAGTGAAAGCATCATGGTTACAAGTATATGTTTTAACACTCCTCATCATGCGACTACATCCATAGCCAAAATTTTAGCTTAACCATGCTACTTATAAATAAGGATCATTTAGATGGTGATAAATTATCTATTGCTTTTAAAACTAAGATTACATGTGTCTTGCTATTTTATAGCATACATTTTATGCAACACCACAGACATTGTTGAGTTATTTGATATGAGAGAAATGGCTCTATCCTTGATATTGTACTTGTTTGGCACTCGTAATGATTGGATAAATGTGTGCAAAATGAAGGATATGGCCAGAAAGAAAGCAAGTGGTCATGCTCTTAAACATATTAAAGGATATCATAATTATGTTGGATCCTTTAGGATCTTACACTGCTTAGATGCCATCGATAAGAAATTCAAGACTTTGACCAAAAAAACAAAATAATTTAATCATGTTTTCAAAAGAACTTTGATGATCATTTGAAGCAGGTTGAACAAATGTTACCAGAGAAGGATGATAGCAAGTTGGTTGATGCAACGTGTTTACAAAGTGAGATGGAAGAAATAAGGAGATACATAAAAGAGATATGTGAGCACATTCCAAAGTATTGGCCAATCCAAAATTCTTGAGTTCATCTGGAGAAGATCTATGAACTTGCTAGACGAAGTAGACATATTGAGGATGGAGTATCCAAGCTACTAGCTTGTATATATGTCAGCTTGCATGGAATAAATAGTGAATCTCTTGTTGCATCATTCAAAATCTCTCTCAATATATTTTCAGCCATATTAACCCAAATGAATCATAACATGGCTTCATCCTCAATGCAATAGCTTAGCAAACATTTGTAATCTTCTTTTCATTTTGGTCAATAGTCTAGAAGGATTTGAAACTTTGTTAGAACTTCAAAAATTACTACTACAATATGCAATTTTTGTTCAAAAATCTATTTATTATTTTATTGAAGTTTGAAAGAATATAGATTCTTTAGGGATAATGTTTATGCATAAAGGATGATGCTTGCACTCTTTTGAAGTTGTGGGTTTTAAATTAAATGAAATTTAAATTTGAGGTTAGTTAGCTTTCCTTTTTTTGGTAGGTAGTAATTTGATATATAACTCTTTTAAAGTTGTGGCCCATAAGATATAAAATCTAAATTTGAAAAATATGATTGTAATATAGCTTTGATTAAATAATTATCTATTGTGTTGGGTTATTGCTGTGTAGATTATATCACTTTTTTTAAAATTTTCTCGTATATTGTCTATGTCATATGTATCATCGCACTCTCACTTGCAATAAGTTATCATATCGATATATTACATTCCTTAGTTTTTTTGGCCCCATTTATATGTACTCTCGATATTCCAGTCATATCATTCTTCTTTGCTTTCTTTGGTTTTTTTTCATGTATGGTGATGAATCATTATCACCATTTTTTTGCACTATATTTTGTCTTTCATTTTCATCAACCATGGTTTTTGAATCTTGGCTTTGATGAATAAATATGCACATACATATACACATATGTATGTTCACACTCACATAAACACATATAAATGCTCTTTCATTTATATTTATAATATGTGTATATATTTGATTTGTGATTTTTATATTTAATATTTATATGGTATAAAAATATTTTGTTTCTAATAAAATATTTTAGGAAATGTGTTTTATACATTTCTTGAAATATCTTTCTTGATATTGGCTTATGATAAATATATGCACACACATATACACATGCACACTCACGTGATTGCACACTTTCTCTCACTTATATCTATATTTTGTATTTTTAATGTTATAATATTATTTGTATTTTATTTACATTTGTGTTTCAAATTTATAGTTTACTTCCAAATTTTTTTAGTTTTTTAATTTTAAAAAATACATTTGACAATGCATTTTATATTGGATATCCATTCAAATACTTGGATATGTTATCTCTTTAAGTCCTTTTTTGTTGCCTTTGAAGTGACTCCAATGCTCTAGATTGATGTGCTCTTTGACAATGTTATTATGTGCTTTTTTAAATTATTCCAAACTAATATTAATAAGTTTCTTTCATATTTTGTTATTTTAGGTTGTCCACTACAATGGTGCAGCTAATATCCTCTATAACTACCAATCATATATTAAGTATGCATATACACAAACTCAAATTTACTTGAGGTGAGTGAAGGCACACCGTAAGGCTTGGAACCCAGTTACAAATATTACATTGCCTTACAAGAGATAGACATGAATATAATGTAATGTAATATCCGATATCGGGAGCTACAATGCTTATTGTGTAGCAAGATGAGACAAATAGGAGCAATATAAGTGTTCAAAGACTAAGAGTGTTACATCAACAAGATAAGACAAATACAAACGATCCATGTGATGGGTTAAATGCATGCTTGCAATTGCTTAATGCTATTAGGGCTGAGCATAAGCATGTGGCAAGAGTCAGAGTGCAATTAGAACATGCTCAATAACATGCAATGAATGCAAATGAATATATAGCATTATCCATCATCAAGAAAATGCAAATAGTGTACAACAAAATTGTATCCTCCATGAATTCATGCACATGGAAGTATTAGCGCATGCAATTGGTCAGCAAAGCAATGCAAACTTAAACATTACAAATATTGAGATGCAAGAAGTGCATCATGGGAATAATCCTCCAATTTTTCTTCCTCAAAATGGTGGATTTTGTTCTATCATTCATGATGAAATGTCACAAAATTTGGAAATTCATCCATTGGCAACTATTTTGCTCTTCCAACAACCAAGTGTATATACTATTGGTATGCTTTTTGAGGTTTGTGAGCATTGTTGCATGGCGAAGCTTTGGCACTCTAAAAAAAAATTATGCATTCTATTGCAATTGGAAAACATTACTATAGGGGCAAAAAACTCTCTTGCCACCCCTACAACAACCGCCACAACCTTTGCATAGTTTATTGGATGGCTTGCACCCACAAAGTGTAGGGTTTTAAAAAAACATATATGCATATAATAGCGCTTTGGCTTTTGTTTCAATGGGTGCAAAAATTGATGAGCTTTTGCCTCACTATGGAAGTGACTATACTTTTCAAGTCCATGGTTCAATATACCATCACATAGGTGCATGATCACAATGCTTATGCTTAAATTTTTATAGTAGTGGGTGCCAATTTGCAACTTGGTGTCATTGTAATCATGCAACTTTGCAAATTGAAATGTATAGGGGATTGGCTCATATGATAAATGTAATGGATGAAAATAACAATAACATTAATGGATTTTATGTGGGTAAGAGAATAGGGTTTTCATCATCATTCATAGATGGACCTAGATTCATGTACTAGTTGTATCAGGATGCTATGGCAATTGTACGTAGTAAAAGGAAGCCTGATTTATTTATCACCATGACATGCAATCCTAAGTGGTAAGAAATTGTAGATGCTTTGTTGCCTAGACAATCACCATGTGATCGATTAAATTTGACTACATGAGTTTTTCATGAGAAACATAAGGATATGATGGAATTGTTAATCAAGAAGGAACTATTTGGGAAAGTTGTTGGGTGTGTATCTGCTGTAGAATTTCAAAAGAGGGGCTTATCTCATTCACACACATTGTTGATATTAGAAGCATGGTTTAAGCCCTTGGGAGACTGCAACATTATGAAGGATTTGTATGTGTGGAGTTTCCTGATAAAAAATTATTTCCATCTTTATATGAGACTATTACTAGATGCAAAATACATTGTACATATGGAGCTTTCAATGCAAAAAGTCCTTGCATGATTGATGGTAGGTATATGAAGAACTATCCAAAGAAGTTCGTGCTTGAAATTGCAATTGATAAAAGTGGTTATCCTGTGTATAGAGGACAAAATGATGGGAGGAAGCATAATGCAAGGATAATAACTTAGACAATTAATGGATAGTATCCTACAATCCTTACTTAAGTTCCAAGTACAGTTTTCATATAAATATAGAGGTATGCTCAACAATTGCTACAGTAAAGTATTTGTATAAGTACATTTACAAGGGTCATGATCGTGCAACTGTTAGATTTACAAGCATGCAAGATTCAACCTCTAATAGAAATGATAGGGTGGATATTTATGAAATTGAGAGATACTTAGATGCACGATATGTTTCTACTTTTGAAGCGTATTGGTAGATATTTCAATATAAACTTCATGATGAGAAATGTGATATTCAACCATTGTAAATACATTTGCTTGGAAAGAATAAAGTTGCTCTTCATGACACTAATAACATTCAAGATGTGATACAGAGTGAAAATGCACAAAAAACTACTTTCACAAAGTGGTTTACTTTGCAATCGCCTATATCCTGAGGCAAACACCGTTTATATCAAGACTTTCCGATGCATTGGGTTTGGAGTGTAAAAAAGAAAATGTGGACAAAAAAAGGCAAGGAAATACGTGGGGTAGAATATATTTCATAACTCCTACATGTGGAGAGAAGTACTACTTGTAGCTACTCCTCATTGAATGTAGGGGGTGCACTTCCTTTGAGGCATTGCATACGGTTGACAATGTTGTCTATGCCATGTTTTAAGAGGCTTGTGTGGACAAGAGTTTGTTAGAGACTTATATGAATGGAAAATGTGTTTGTGTGAGGCTCCATTAGTGCAAACAGATGCACAATTTAGGATTTTGTTTGTGAGTATTCTACTGTTTTGTTCACCTTTGCAATGGTCTCCCTGCTCTAAGAATGCATTTCCATGAAAATCCTTACATCCTTGATGACAAAAAAAATTATGATAGAGAAAATCCTTCCTAGTGATAATGAATGCTATTGATATTGGTTTGGGCATGCCTTTTTTCTTGGGTAGAGCAAGAGGTTCAAGTAAAACATTTTTATTGAAATGTGTACTTGCAAGGCTTTGTAGTCAAGGTTGCATTGCCATAGCTATAGCATCCTTAGGTATTGTAGCATTGCTTTTGCCACATGGTCACATGCAATATTGTTGAGAGTGGAAAAAGACTGAATTTTTGACCGATTTTTGTTGATTTTGAGGTCTGAATGATTGATTTTTGATGGATTTAGAGTGATGTATGGTTGTTAATGGAAGTGTTTGAGAGTGTTTTGGATGATATTGATTATGTTTTGGAAGTATTTTTAGTGGAAATATGAAGCTATGTGATGTTCTAATAGGTTCTTGTGAGGTTCTGATTGGTTCTGATACCTTCTATATAGCTTCTGTTTTGTTCTGATTTTCTTCTGTATAAAGCATGGATTGATGATTGATAAAGGTTGAAATATTTTGAGAGCTTATTGAATAGTTTGATAGTTTGGAATGGTTTTAGTATGAGTTATGAGGATCTACTGTTCTCTGATGACCTTCTGTAACCCTCTGTAAACCTTCTGTAGAGCCTCTGTCTTTGTTCTGTCTTTGCTTTGTTCCTGTTTTGTCATGTTCTATAGATCTTCTGTAAGTGTTCTGTAGAATATACGTGTGGCTTTGGAAAAGTTTTCTAACTTTTGGAAAGGATAAATCTAAGTTCAAAAGAGCTAAAACAAATGGAAGAAGCAGCTACTGAAGACTGAAGAGAAGAGCTGTTTTCTTTATTTTAGTCATCAAAAGAATGAAATAAAAGCTTGTTGATGTTACAATATAGATTTTCTTGCAATAGAATCCCCTTTTCCTTGGTGTTCCTCTTGGGGCTCCATGTTTTTGGTGCACAGTCAGGGAAACTTGCCATGAACAAACATCAGAAGAGGCTAAAAATGAAGGAAATGACATTGCCAAGAAGAGAAGAATTCAATGGATGCTGGCAAAGTTCCGGAGATTCTTATTGCCAAAGCCACTTTCCACAAGAAGTTCATCCCACAATGGCGGAAACATATTACCATCATGATGCAAGCTCTATGTGGTGGACTATTTCCTCTTCCTATTGAGGCAAAAGAGACGTGCATCTTGGTGGAAATTTGTTTGGGAACAAACTGAAGAGCAAAAGTAGAAAGAATGACTATCCATGGAAGATTTGGTATTCATTGAGAAGTTTCCAGACATCATTAAGTGTGATGCCAGGAGGCATATTCCACGATGGATTCCGTGAGGTTTTCCTCTGGATTCCATAAAATTTTATTACCGGGGCTCATACACAGTGGATTCTTTGTGCGAGAAGTCGATGGGGATGCCTATCCTTTTCGGGCGTTTTGTTAGGACTACTTATCCAACTCAGTTGCAAGTATCAAGAAAGAACTTATGGATGTGATTACAGAACAGCTACAAACACTGAAGGTGAATACCGCGAATATATCCACCCCCACGGGAGCTGGAAGAGATGTGATGCGCTCTAATACATGTTGCGGAAAGTGTCATCAAGGGGGACATTTAGCCACTGAATGTACCCGAAAACCAACCATTCCTGGAGCCTTCTGTTCCTACTGTTTGTTTGCAAAAGAACCATATAGAGGATATTTTCTCTCTGAAAGAGATGCACGAACGAAGACAGAAGGATGAAAATGCAAGATTCAACTTGCTACAGTCCAAAATGATAACACAGGATATTGGACCAAAGCCTAGGGAATTTGATCCTAATTTCGGTCCAAGGATATTTCCCTCTCAAAGTTACAGAGGATGATAGTCTGGTGGTGGTCAGAGATCAGAAGTGGAATGTTACATGTGTGGAGAAAAGGGTCATATCTCCCCGAATTGTCCAAACCCTAGATGATCTATGGATTACAAGCCCTTATGCAATCGATGCAAAGGACAAGGCCACACTGCAAAGGACTATCCAAATCTAGCCCCTGTAAAGGCCAATGGCACTGATAGCCAACAGAAGGTACAAGAGCCTGCTCCCAATTTGGTAGAGTTGGAAGTTGCTGCTGTCACGTGCGCCAAGAAGAAGAAGCAACCAATTTTTCAGAACAAAAATAATTCTCTTGCTAAGACTGTGAAGTTCAACTTGCCAACAGAGGGACAAAGCAGCACAGGAAAGAACAGTGCAGTACAGAGCACTGTAGTGCCACAGAGAGTCATAGAGACTGTCCCAGAAACAGGACCAGAGGTCTAGGAGATAGACGATATAGAAGCACCTCCAGAAACAGAGGAAGTTCTGATGTTGCTATCACTAGAAGAAAAAGGAAAGATGAAAATGGGTGTAGCCCCATTTCCCAGCAAGCTGGAGAAGCCTATGGATCCTATCAAAGATTATGACTTGGTCAAAGACCTAGACACCTTTAAACCAAACTTAACATTCCGACATTTGTCGAAAGAAATTCAAAAGCATCTTGACAAGAAGACGTGGACTAATTATTGTTCCTTCAACAGCAACCAAGACCAATAAGGCTCTGGATCCTGTAAAGGAAGTAGATGTGGCTAATGCCTTCCTAGATCCTGGAACCCCACAGATTAGTGTATGGATAGAAGGATGCTTTATTTCAGATGCATTAATTGATGGAGATTCATTAGTAAACATAATGACGGATGTGACAATGAAGGATCTAGATTTGCAAGGAATTCAACCTACACAGTGGCTTATCAGATTGGCAAACTAAAGCAGAATTAAACCGTTGGGCATCCTCCCATACGTAAAAACAACCCTTGCAGGGAGAGACTATTGGCTGACATATTTGGTGGTCAAACCAAATTCTTATGGGACCTCATACCCTCTGCTATTGGGAAGACCTTGGCTTTTTGAAGCGAGATCCATGACGGTCTGGTTCAAAGGAACCCTAACCCTAGGCAGAGGACCCAACAAAGTGGTGTTGAAGTTGTATGGATCGCAAAAAGGTAATGGATCCACATCCATCAAAGTCATAACTGACTCCTCCAACGAGGTAACGGATGTTACATCAGGTGACAAAGAGGCTGTTAAACAGATATTTCCCAAGAAAACAGAGGCACAGTCCCTAACAATGGGCAGTGTAAGCCAACTACCAAGGGAAGCAAAGTCCTTGTCCATGGGAGAATACCTCTTGCCTCAACTAGAATTGACTTCTGAAATCACCTCTGTGACAATGAAATAGAAGCATGGATGTACTGTTCTCCCTGTTACATGGCAGTCGCCCGCAGAGACAGTAGCAAAGACTGAGCCAGAGACAGAAGCAAAAGCATACACAGAGGTAGAAGATATGTTCTTCTCCTACATATCCTCTACAGAAGCAGAGACAGAGCCTCCAGAGGAAGAGGATGAAAATGATGAGGAAGAAAACAAAGTAGGTTATGAAAGTGCATGTGAAGAATTTCCTCTAATAGTGAATGATCTTGTTGATGTCCCTACAGAGACCTCAGAGGTCGAAGATCTCGGGGTGTTGGAGGGAATGACCATGGTTCCATTTGGGTTGACCAATGGACCACAAAAGTATGCAGAATCTTCATAAGCAATGGATCAAAGCAATAAAAATTAAGTTCACCAGTGGCTCTTGTCACCTTGACCATTCAATCCAAAGAAAAGATAATGATGATGCCCCCTGCCAACAGAAGCCAAAGCCCTCAAAGCCACGGCTTCTAGAAGGTCCATGCTATGTGACATTCCTAGACGCATCCTTTGAAGATGAATCCCTAAGTCCAGAAGAGATCACCACTCACACAGAAGTAAATAAAGCTCTGATACCCTTCCAGCAATCTCAACAGACAAATGAGTCATCTGTTCAGAAGGAGGACATTGGTTCTAGTGGAACATCAAACGAGGACACTACTTCCTTGAAAGAGTCATACCTCTATCCAGAAGCAATCCGTGGGACATTTATCCGTGAAGTGGAAGGTGAAAAACAAGTGATGTTCTTGGATACTGACGGTACTGAACGTCATGTGAAAGTGGGTCTCAATCTTCTAGAAGAAGAACTAGTGATCCTGCGAGACTTATTGAAGGAGAACTTAGATGTGTTTGCTTGGTCATATAAAGATCTAACGGGGATTGATCCCACAGTATGCCAACATCACATTGACCTAGAGCCTGATGCCAATCCTGTAAGGCAAAGACAAAGGCATATGAATCCTAATTATTCTGCTTTGGTGAAGGTTGAATTATTGAAGCTTCTTGAAGCCAAGTTTATTTATCCCGTGGCTAATAGTGAATGGGTTTCACCCATTGTGGTTGTACCCAAGAAGAACAAGAAACTTCGAATATGTATGGACTTTCGGAAGCTGAACTCGAAGACAAAGAAGGATCATTTCCCTATCCCTTTTACAGACCAACTATTGGACATAGTGGCAGGTCATGAGCTGTATTCTGTCTTGGATGGATTTGGCGGATATAACCAAGTCCAAATTGCAGAAGAGGACCAATCCAAAACAACCTTCACAATAGAATGGGGGACCTATGCCTATAGAGTGATGCCATTTGGGCTCTGTAATGCTCCTGCCACCTTCCAATGAGTAATGATGGTTGCCTTCTAGAATCATTTATATGATTTCATTGAGGTGTATCTTGATGACTTTTGTGTCTATAGCTTAATCCGTGAGCACTGGGGACACCTAGACCAATGTTTTGACAGATGTAGAGAGTATGGGATTTCTCTCAACCCCGACAAATGTGTCTTTGATGTCTCATCAGGAGTTCTTCTGGGCCATATTGTCTCTGCACAAGGGATTGCAACAGACCAATCAAAGATTAAGAAGATTGCCGCCTTGACAGCACCAATAAACCTCAAGCAATTGAGAGAATTTCTTGGCCATGTGGGCTACTACAGAAGATTTATTGCACATTTTGCAACCAAGGTGGCCCCTCTGTACAAGCTCCTAAGGAAAGATGTGGATTTCCTTTGGACTGATGAGTACTGTGAAGAAGCCTTTAATACCCTAAAACAGTGCCTTATCCACGCACCTATCTTGCAGCCTCCTGATTGGATGAAGGAGTTTCACATGCACACAGATGCATCAGTTGAAGGACTAGGTGCTGTCCTATGTCAAAAGAGCCCCTCTAAATTAGATCAACCAATATATTATGCAAGCTGGAAGGTCACTGATAGGGAACAGAACTACACTATTTATTGTCAATGCATTTCAAGTTCTACGTGGATCATGAAGCCCTGTCCTTCCTGATGAACAAAGAAGATGTTAAAGGATGCCTGATGAGATGGCTGCTCCTATTCCAGGAGTTTGATTTTGAAGTGGTCACTAAGCATGGCCATTCTCATGTCCTAGCCGATCATCTATCATGGATCCCTCAAACTGCAGAAGAGGAGCATGATGATCTAGACCTTCCTGATACTTCCTTGTTTCTAGTTGAAGTAATTACTCCCTGGTATGCAGACATAGCCAATCTCCTGGCAACTCAACGGTATCCTCCTGGCATCTCCAGCCGTGAGAATAAGAAGCTTATGTTAGAATCAGCCCCCTGCACCTAGGTAAGCGGTGCACTATACAAGAGAGGCAAAGATGAAGTGTTGTGAAGATGTGTTGCAGGGGATGAAATCGGCGTAGTATTGAAAGCATGCCATAATGAACCATGTGTTGGACACTTCGCAGGAGAAGCGAGAGCCAGGAAGGCTCTATTGGCGGGATACTGGTGGCCCACCCTCCACAAGGGTGCACATGACTACTGTAAGAGATGTGATACTTGTCAGCGAATGGAGAAACCCACCAAAATAAGTGCCATGCCACTACAACCTATTCTTCCCCTAAGGCCGTTCGAAAAGTGGGGAATTGATTTTTTAGGTCCCATTGATTCACCCACCAGACGGAAGCAAAACAGATACATCTCAGTATGTACGGATTATGTCACAAAGTGGTGTGAAGCTAAAGCTCCGAAGCAGGACGATGGTAATAGCGTAGCTCTGTTCATATACGAGAATATTATCACCCGTTTTGGCAACCCCCTCGAGCTGGTAAGTGACAGAGGTACTCATTTCCTTAAGAAAATCATGGAGGAGCTGACAGAGCTGTATAACATCTGCCATCGCAAGTCCACTCCTTACTACCCCAGATCCAACGGCCAAGCTGAAGTCACCAATCGCATCCTTTGCTCGATTCTGACAAGAACGATTGCTGCACATCGTCGCGACTAGGACGATCGACTTACAGAGGCCCTCTGGGCATACATAACCTCCCATAAGGCAGCTACAGGATAGACCCCTTTCCAGTTAGTGTATGGTACAGAAGCCATCTTCCCTGTTGAATTGGAATTGCCCTCTTTGCAAGTGGCAGTTAAGGAATGCTTGGGAGATGATGAGTCATTGCAACGCCGCCTCCTGCACTTGGAATGCTTGGATGAGATACGACGGATGGCCCTATAGTGCATGGAAACCACTCAAGCGCAACGCAAGGCCTATCATGATAGTTTCATCAAGCACAAGGAGAAAGGAGAAAGGCCATTCTCTTTCTTAACGGAAAAAAAAAAACAAAAACAAAAACAAACAAAATTGTTATGGGAGAAAGAGAAGAAATTCCCTATCATAATAGGCCTCGTTCCAAGAAAAGGTGGCGACACCCTTGGGCGAGAAGCTGACTGTGGAAAAGGTGGTAACACCCCGCAACTCAGGATAGCTGACTCACCAACAACACCTTTTCAGCAAGTAATTTGAATCCACCTTCGTTAGCGCGCTGTCTTTGCAATATCAGTCCATCTGTCCTTCTTAACAGACGATCTTTCTTACATATCATTGAAGTACGAGACTTCTTGGCTGCCTCCTTGGGTACGCCTTATCTTCAAGGTCCTCATGACAACAACAGCCAACACGATCTTCATCACCAACCCCTTGAGTGATGTGATCTTTCATCCTAACAGGATGGGGATGTGAGTATGGGCTGCCCTCTGTATCTATCAATGAGCGTAAGACAGAGGGTGGGGTGATTGACCAGTTTTTTCTTTTAAATCAAATGAGAGGTGAGATGTGTGAACGGAGTGTTGCATGCACAGGTTGGGCCTCTCAATGCACAAAGCATGATCTGTTCCTGTGCACTGCACCATAAGGCTCCCTAGCCTTCCTTCTTGCACTGTATGTCGGCACAGGGCGGGATGCACTGTTGCACCATCAAAAGCACACAAGGCATACAAGCTCTGCACAAGTGACAGTGAGGATTACATTAATGGGTTTCAGGAATGGGCTGCCCTCTGTATCTTTCAACAGAGCGTGAGACAAAGGGTGGACTGAGTGTTACAGATGGTTCTGCAAATCAATTATTAAGAGGTGAGGATTGAGGGACATTACAACCATTGGAGTAAGGTACGTTTCTATTTCCCTATGCACCCACGGGATGGGTCTCTCCTATTAGCACATGACACGTCACTCTGTTCTGTACACTGCACTGCAAGGCTCCCTGGCCTTCCTCCTTCCACCTATGCTAGACGAGTTGGACACACTGATGCACCATCAATTGTGCACCCTGGCATACTCCCTCTGCACCACCTCCTTGTCGATTCCTAAACTGGGTGTGAGATTTGGGTTTCCATCAATATTACCTCGAGTGATGTAAGTTATGGGGCGAGTGATTGTTCTCTCATTCCATTTAAGTGCCAGTGAGCTGAGTGATTCCCCTTCGTCCACGACACCTCCCCTGACGGGCTTCATCAACTAGCTACCTCCCTAGGTGCTACAACATGGTCCCGGCCATGCTGGCTGAACACTGGAGTGAGACGTGGTACCTCTCCTGCAACCGACTCCAACCCTTCTATAGTAGCAATGACAATTCCTTTGACCATACGCGAAATGGGCCAAGTGTTCCTAACCCTACTTTTTTGTTTGCAAGTGTATGTGATGTTTTAAGTGTGGGGATGCCAGAGTTCAGTCGGTTGACAAGTCCTAGGTTATGTTGCTGCATCTACCCCTACCTAGTAAGGTCTTAAGTGTGGGGACACGTCCCTACGCATCAGTTCTGCACATCATCATGGAAATACATCTATCCACCCCCAAATGTGAAAATTCATTTTTAATGCTCTGATGGGGTCTCTTCCCCACTCATCCGTTATATTTCACCCTGTCCCTGAGGCTGTTCATTGTTCGTTTGCCTTTATCCTTTCTTTTGCCATTTTTCCATGTGAATGCACCCTACGTTCACTGAGACTCACATCCAACCTTACAGCCCTATTTGTCCCTTCGAACTTTGCATTTTTCCTTTTTACCAACCCCTATTCCCGACCGATGGTTCTTGAGTTATTCATTTTTGACACATTTCCCGTACATTGGACGGTTTTCCATGTGAATGCATCTTTATTGCTTTCGAACACCAATCTGACATGACAGCCCTGTCCTCCATCTTTCTCCTGACATTTTTCCTTTTTGCTCCCTGTCCTTCCGATGCACAGTCCATCTCATATTAATTTTTTTACATTTTTAGACCCTTTTCGTGCTAACCTCAACTAACCCCCATTTCCCCCCGTTTTAGTCCCCCTTTCCTGCCCCTTCTCCACTCTACTCCCCCTCTTCACACGCAGTATGGATGTCCAGGTGTGCCTACACGTACGGGAGTGGCCAACGGGTGTTCACGTGCGAGGACGCACATTTGGTCTTCTCCGTGCAGTGGTGTGTGTCGTCCCCGAGCACACACAGCTGTTCACACGTAGCCCGTGTATATCTTTTGATTTTCACAAACCCAAGAAGAATACCTTAAAATACCTAAAAACACTTAAAAATATTAAAAATTTCATAAAAATCAATTAAAAAACAAAAAAAGTACTAAAATTTTCCTTCCTCAATTGGTTAATTTTTTGGTTTATCTTGCTAATTATAATATAGGGATTTAATTGTAAAAAAATTTAACAATATTTAAAATTCACTAAAAATTACGAAAATTTCATTAAAAATCCCTAAAATCAAAATTAAATTTTAAAAAATCACAAAAATTTTCATCAGTGCATTTGATTGCTTTTGGAATATTTTAAAATAAAAATTATACCCAAAAAAGAGAAAAAACATACAAAATACACAAATCAAAACACACCTAAATTAAAATTAAAAAATACTAATAACGATTTCACCCAACACTAACCAATATTGCCTAAACCAAATGTGATCCCCCTAATATTTCTTTGATATTTATTTTGTTCAATAATAATAATACTACTACTACTACTACTAAGGTACTTTATTTTTTCCAGTCAGTGGTTTTTGCTTTTTTTTATTGGATTCCTTGCATTTGGGACTACTCACTGCGCCCTCAGTCACCCATACCAAGTATCTATTTTTTATGCTTTATTTATATTTGGTCATCCCTTAACCACAGTTAATTGTTAAAATGAACTTTATTCACCCACTTTTCCATGCGCGCTCGCACTAAACACACATTTTTCTAATAAATTAAAATCAACCCACCGTTCACTTTGCACACGCTACATGCACTTAAGAGGGACTTTAATTTCTAATAAAAAAACAAACCAATCGTCACAAAAATGCACGCACTGGAAAAGAAAAGTGCTTTAGACACATTAAATTTTTAATCAATGAATATGCATTTAGAGACCTGAGTCTGGGGATCACAATTCGGGTTTCGTTAAAAGCATTGTTTCACATTAATAAATTATAACTAACAATTTAAAAATGAACCATTGTTTTCTTATTAAGGTTTACAACCTAATAAAATTCAACCATTGTTAATAATTTCTTAAAATGAACCCTTCACTAAAATCATTCCCCTCACTGCACTTTTTTCCCTCTTTAATAAATACGCTTCCTGGATGGGCACGTATAGTCCTTTAAGCTGATATTGTTTATCAAAATTTTGGTTATGTCCTAATTAGGTTTTTGAGGTATTATGGTTTGATTGTGTGATACGATTACGGGTGTGGTTTGTATTTTTCTTCTTTTTTGCCTGATACGAGTTATTGGGTGCCTGCTTACTGCATAGCACAAAGTTTTCGGTCGCATATCTGTAGGGGACATGCCGAATTTTTTCTAGGATGTGGATTATTTGGGGTGGTCAGTTTGTTAGTTGCATCTGTGTGTGCTTACTTTGATCGATTTCTTTTTTATAGCTATTTTGTTGTTTTGCAGGCATTCTCTGTGATTGTCTGTGTTTGTGGTGTGTTATATTTCATCTGAATGGAGCCTCAAGCTCCTCCTCCTGTTCAGTATGTCCCATTGATTAGTAGGGATTATTCTTCTCTACTGAATTTTGAGCCTATCGCGAAAGCTAGCCTTGCAACTTTCATGGCTGCTTCACTCCCTTTGATTCCAGAAGATCCAGCCCTATGTGATGAGTCTCTTGCGTCATATAGTAAGAAATCGGGCTTGATTCGCGGTACTTCCATGGTATTGACACCTAGAGGGTTGGGGAAGGCTTTGTCTCTTCACTACAAAGGAGAAACCTTTGTTACAACCAGACAGTTATTCTCAAATGATGAGATTCTCAAGCTATTACAGAAGCAGACTAAAGAGGTCCTTGATGTCAAGAAGGTGATTAATACTTCAGGAGTGTCTTTCTCCATGATCACTAATCCTTGATGTCAAGAAGGTGATCAATACTTCAGGAGTGTCTTTCTCCATGATCACTAATCCTTGATGTCAAGAAGGTGATCAATACTTCAGGAGTGTCTTTCTCCACGATCACTAATTCTCTTTAGAAGCTAGTCTGCCAATTTCTCCAAGATAGGTTCATGCCTACCAAAACACCATCCCACTATTTGTCCAAGGAGCTCTTCACAGCTTCCAGGATGGTGTTAAAAGGAGTTGCCATTGACTGGAATACTTATCTTTTTGCGAAGATGGACCAACATTTTGCCAAAGTGTCCAAAGGGAATGTTACCAATGTAACTTATGGTTCATATTTATATGCTTTCTTGACATATTCAAGCCTTAAGAAGGGTGTGTTACCCCCTCCTCCATTTGATCAAGTCCCTCCCCCTCCACCTTCAGAGGATTCAGAACCCATTGACATAGAGGATCTTGATTCCCCTCCTCCATTGGTCATTCAATGGAAGCGCTTGAAGCGTGTGGCAGATAAAGTTCCACCAATCATTCCTTCACTAACAGTTCATGCTACCTCTGGAAGTGACCTCCCTGCCTACCTCACATGCAACAACTTATTCAGGGAACATCGAGAGGGTTCATTGGAAATATCAGTACCTTCGCTGAACAGTTTAGTATCAGGGGATGCCATTCCTTTCCTTTGTAACAACATCCAGAGTTCTATTGAACTCTTAGTGACAGCTTGTGTTCAACAGTTATATGCTTCTTTCTATGAAGAATTGATGCAATCCAAAGACCAATTGCATAAGGCAACCACAGAGTTAGCCTCTTCTAAAGACACTCTTGCCGATTTGTTTAAGTAGATGGAGTAGCAGACACAAATGATTGAGACCCAGAGAGAAGAAAAGTCTTCTTTGAAAATTCAGTTAAGAGAGGCTCAGTCCAGAGGTCACTTGAGTTTCGGAAGGGAAAGAGAAAATGCCCAAAGAAGCTCAAGAGTTTAAGACTCTTTTAGATACAAAACTATCAGCTTTGTAGATTGCTCACAATACATTGGAATCCCAAGCTTCCCAGATTAAGCAGTTGCAAGACCAACTCGCGCAGTCACGATCAATTCTTCCAAGCCCCAATGTTCCTATGATTCCTTCTATACCTTAGTAGGACTTGGCAGTTCTCCAGAGACAGGCCACATTATGTCCGTTGTTTCAAGATAAATTGGAAAGATTGTAGTCCAGGATGGATTTATTATGGTCTACATTTGAGCAATTTCAGGAGTATGTTCCTCCGGACCATTCATTTTTTGTCCACTGTCAGTTGCAGAAGTTGGCCTTTTATATTAAGCTCTCAACGATGGATCTCCCTCTTCTAGAGAATGATTGGAGTGGGGCTTGGTCTTCTGATTTGCTGATAGAAGTTGTCCGTATGGTCTTTGAAGATTCTGTGACGACGAATACATGTTGCTGTCTTATATGTATCTACGAGGTGATCTGTTCATTTCAGATGATGTAGATCTGGCTTGGTATATGGGGGATGTGGTCTTACAAGCTGCCTTATATGTCAACTATTTGGAGTTGAGGATAGATGACATGTTCCAGTGCTATTCTTCTAAAGTGGCTACTTGCCCTAACACTTTATGGCATTCAATGATTGATTCTGTAGTCCTGAACCAACGCCAAAATACAGCTTCAAATAGTTGCTATCAAATAGATTTGGCAAGTTTCCTGGTAAGCTTCAACAACGGTGGATTGGCCCGTACAAGGTACTTGCTATCAATCCTAATGGCTCCGTTCACGTGCAAACCATTGATGCCTCTAATGATCCTTTCCTGATCAATGGCTATCGTCTGAAGAAGTCCTTCCCTGCCTGGGAATCTTGATAATCACAGTCGACCTACCCTATCCCTTTTGGGCGTCGCACTATCCTTCTCTTCGTGCTTCTGATTGTCCTTATGATTCTATTCATGAGGCGGTCTCATTCTGCTAGCCCTCACAGATACCTCTCAGCCCGACCTTGTTCTCTTCTCATCTGATCCAACAATAGTAGTGAGGTTGGTCCTGACACATGGTATTTCTACCATTCCATGTCATAACACGCCTTGTTCCAAGAAAAGGTGGCGACACCCTTGGGCAAGAAGCTGACTATGGAAAAGGTGGTTACACCCCGTAGTTCAGGATAGCTAACTCACCAACAGCACCTTTTCAGCAAGTAATTTGAAGCCACCTTCCTTAGCGCGCTGTCTTTGCAATATCAGTCCATCTGTCCTTCTTAACAGATGATCTTTCTTACATATCATTGAAGTACGAGACTTCTTGGCTGCCTCCTTGGGTACGCCTCATCTTCAAGATCCTCATGACAAAAACAGCCAACACGATCTTCATCACCAACCCCTTGAGTGATGTGAGCTTTCATCCTAACAGGATGGGGACGTGAGTATGGGCTACCCTCTGTATCTATCAATGAGCGTAAGACAGAGGGTGGGGTGAGTGACCATTTTTTCTTTTAAATCAAATGAGAGGTGAGATGTGTGAACGGAGTGTTGCACGCACAGGTTGGGCCTCTCAATGCACAAGGCATGATCTATTCCTATGCATTGCATCATAAGGCTCCCTGGCCTTCCTTCTTGCACTATATGCCGGCACAGGGCGAGATGCATTGTTGCACCATCAAAAGCGCACAAGGCATACAAGCTCTGCACAAGTGACAGTGAGGATTACATTAATGGGTTTCAGGAATGGGTTGCCCTCTGTATCTTTTAACAGAGCGTGAGACAGAGGGTGGGCTGAGTGTGACAAATGGTTCTTCAATCAATTATTAAGAGGTGATGATTGAGGGACATTACGACCATTGGAGTGAGGTACGTTTTTGTTTCCCTATGCACCCACGGGATGGGTCTCTCCTATCAGCACATAACACGTCACTTTGTTCTGTACACTACACTACAAGGATCCCTGGCCTTCCTCCTTCCACCTATGCCAGACGGGTTGGATGCACTAATGCACCATCAATTGTGCACCCTGGCATACTCCCTCTTTACCACCTCCTTGTCGATTCCTAAACCAGGTGTGAGATCTGGGTTTTCATCAATATTACCTCGAGTGATGTAAGTTATGGGGCAAGTGATTGTTCTCTCATTCCATTTGGGTGCCAATGAGCTGAGACGTGGTACCTATCCTGCAGCCGATTCCAACCCTTCTGCAGTGACGGTTCCTTTGACCATATGCGAAACGAGCCAAGTGTTCCTAACCCTACTTTTCTATTTGCAAGTGTATGTGATGTTTTAAGTGTGGGGACGCTAGAGTTTAGTCAGTTGACAAGTCCTAGGTTATGTTGTTGCATCTACCCCTGCCCGGTAAGTTCTTAAGTGTGGGGACGCCTCCCTACGCATCAGTTCTGCATATCACCATGGAAATACATCTATCCACCCCAAATGCGGAAATTCCTTTTTTATGCTCTGATGGGGTCCCTTCCCCACTTATCCATTATATTTCACACTATCTCCAGGGTTGTTCATTTTTCATTTGCCTTTATCCTTTCTTTTGCCATTTTTCCATGTGAACGCATTCTACACTCACTGAGACTCACATCCAACCTTACAGCCCTGTTCCTCCCTTCAAACTACCCATTTTTTCTTTTTACGAACCCCTATTCCGACCAATGGTTCTTGAGTTATTAAATTTTTACGCCTTTCTTGTACATTGGACGGTTTTCCATGTGAACGCATCTTTATTGCTTCCGAACACCAATCTGACATGACAGCCCTATCCTCCATCTTTCTCCTGACATTTTTTCTTTTTTCCTCTGTATCCTTTCGATGCACGGTTCATCTGATATTAATTTTTTCGCGTTTTCGGACCCTTTTTGTGCATATTTTTAACATTTTTCCATGTGAACCAGCCCTACTCTTTTCGGAATTCCATTCTGACTAGATAGCCTTGTACGGCCACCTTTCGTGCACAATTTTTCTTTTTTCTCTGCCCTGTTTCACCATCTGGATTTTTTGTTATTAATTTTTATTGGTATTTTTTAGCGTCATTTTCTTATTTCTTCCATGCGAGCGCCTTCTAACCCCCTCCGAACTAAGATTTGATGTGACGGTCCTGACGATTATATTTCTTCGGACATTTTTCCTTTTTATTGTCCTCTATTCCGGTGCACGGATCCTTCCATATTAATTTTTGCACCCCTTTTCGGGTACGATTGTTGGGTTTTTCCCATGTGAATGCATCCTCTCTCGGTCAAAACCGTGTGTTGACGCGATAGGTTTGTCATGCACATTATTTGGCACATTTTTCCTTCTTTTCGCCTTGCATTCCGGCAAGTGGATTTTCTAATATTCATCCCCATATGTATATTTGGAGTCGTTTTTCATGTTTTTTCCATGTCAACACCCTGATTTTGCCCCGGAACCCATGTCACATTTTTCTATCATCTTCCCCTCATCTCCCGACATATTTTTCCTTTTTACGGTTTTTCAATCTGGTGTCGAGTTTGGATTTTATTAATTTTTCTTCCTTGTCGTTGTATGGCCATATCTCTCGTGTTGCGCGTGAATGCGCCTGTTTTTAGTTTTACACGCCCCGGGACGCCCCCGTGGCCTCTGTGTCTCACGTGTCGCCGTCCCCGCCCCATCTGATCCCACCGATGCAATTTTTTTTACTTCTGCCCCGTGCATGCGCGTGAGATCGGGGTGTGCTCCTCTTTTAATGGACTTCAAAACCGAAATATACCAACCAACACAACCATTTTTTTAATTAAAAAAAAACAAAACAAAACACACACACACACACACAACATAAACAAATTAAAATTTAAAAAAATTTAATTAACCAACTAAAAAACAAAAATATAATAACAACAATAGCACCCAACCACAAAAATAATACCAACAATAGAGACAACATAATAACACCAATAAAAAAACAAACAACCACAAATTTTATTAATAAATAAAAACAAAATATATTTATTAAAACATTTATTAAAAAAACAAATAAATAAAAACCTTATCTTCCCTGTTCACTCGTTCGCGGCCCTCCTTCCTCCTTTCTGTTGTCCACTCCAGGCCCTTCTCCTCCTCCCCCTCCTTTCTCCTCACGACGCCTGCCTCCTTGCGTCCGCCTCCCTCGGCTCCCTCTCCCTTGCCTCCCTCCCTCTCCATCGCAGCGCCACCTGTGGTCATCCTCCCCTCCTCTCTCGCCACCACGCCATCTCGGGCCTCTCCCACCACCGCCACCGCTTGGTTTCGAGCCGCCGCCACCTGGTTTCGAGCCCCACCACTCACCTTTCGCAGCACCCGCGCCCTCGCCTTGGATCACACCGTCGGCTCCTCTTCTCTCCTTCCCTTCCTCCTCCCACCGCCGCCGCCCTCCTCTTCTCCTCTCCTCCTTTCTTCCTATATGTCGCCTTCTCTTCCTTCCCCTTCCTTCCTTCTCAAGTTAGTTAACTAACCTTAACTAACCTAATTCATTTAGTTAACTTAATCAACCTAACTAACTTAATTAACTTAACTTACTTATTTAACCTAATTAACTTAATTAACCTACCTAAATTAATTAACCTACTTAACCTCACTAACTTAATTAGCTTAATTCACTTAACTAACCTATGTTAATTAACCTAACCTAACCTCACTTAGATCACCTAATTAACTAACCTCAACTAACCCCCGTTTCCCCCCATTTTAGTCCCCCTTTCCTGCCCCTTCTCCACTCTATCCCCCCTCTTCACACGCAGCGCAGCCGTCCAGGTGTGCTTGCACATACGGAAGTGGCCAACGAGTGTTCACATGCGAGGACGTGCATTTGGTCTTCTCCATGCGGTGGTGTATGCCGTCCCCAAGCACATACATCTGTTCACATGCAGCCGGGGTATCTCTTTTGATTTTTCACAAACCCGAGAAAAATACCTTAAAAACACCTAAAAACACTTTAAAATATTAAAAATTTCATTGAAAATCAATTAAAAAACAAAAAAGATAGTGAAAAAATTCCTTCCTCAATTGGGTAATTTTTTGGTTTATCTTGCTGATTATAATATAGGGAATTAATTGTAAAAATATTTAACAATATTTAAAATCATTTTAAAATTCACTAAAAATTACAAAAAATCATTAAAAATCCCTAAAATTCAAAATTAAATTCAAAAAATCACCAAAAAACTCTATCAATGCATTTCACTGGTTTTGGAATATTTTAAAATAAAAATTATACCCAAAAAAAGGAAAAAAAACAACACACAAAATACACAAATCAAAACACACCTAAATTAAAATTAAAAACTACTAATAACAATTTCACCCAACACTAATCAACATTGCCTAGACCAAATGTGATCCCCCTAATATTTCTTAAATATTTATTTTGTTCAAATAATAATAATACTAATAATACTAAGGTGCTTTATTTTTTTCAGTCAGTGGTTTTTACTTTTTTTCATTGGATTCCTTGCATTTGGAACTACTCAGTGCGCCATCAGTCTCTTGCGTACAGACCCCTACAAGGTATCTATTTTTTCTAATTTATTTATTTTTTGTCATCCCTTAACCACAGTTAATTGTTAAAATGAACTTTATTCACCCACTTTTTCATGCGCGCTCGCGCTCAACACACATTTTTCTAATAAATTAAAATCAACCCACCGTTCACTTTGCATGCGCTACGTGCGCTTCAAAGGCACTTTAATTTTTAATAAAAAACGAACTAGATGTCACAAAAATGCACGCATAAAAAAAGAAGAGCGCTTCAGACACATTAAATTTTTAATCAATGAATATGCATTTAGAGACCTGAGTGTGGGAATCACAGTCCGGGTTTCGTTAAAAGCACTGTTTCACATTAATAAATTGTAACTAACAATTTAAAAATGAACCAGCATTTTCTTATTAAGGTTTGCAACCTAATAAAATTCAACAATTGTTAATAATTTCTTAAAACGAATCCTTCACTAAAATCATTCCTCTTCACTGCACTTTTTTTCCTCTTTAATAAATACGCTTCGTGAGATGGGCACGTATAGTCCTTTAAGCTGATATTGTTTATCAAAATTCTAGTTATGTCCTAATTAGGTTTTTGAGGTATTATGGTTTGATTGTGTGATACGATTACGGGTGCAGTTTGTAGTTTTCTTCTTTTTTGCCTGATACGGGGTCTTGGGTGCCTGATTGTTGCATAGCATGAAGCTTTCGATTGCATATGTATAGGGGTCATGCCGAATTTTTTCTAGGATGTGGGTTGTTTAGGGTTGTCAGTTGGTTAGTTACTTTTGTGTGCTTATTTTGATCGATTTCTTTTTTATAGCTATTTTGTTGTTTTGCAGGCATTCTTTGTGATTGTCTGTGTTTGTGGTGTGTGTATATTCCATCTGAATGGCACCTCAAGCTCCTCCTCCTGTTCAGTATGTCCCATTGATCAGTATGGATTATTCTTCTCTACTAAATTTTGAGCCTATTGTGAAAGCTGGCCTTGTAATTTTGGTGCCTGCTTCACTCCCTTTGATTCCAGATGATCCAACCCTATGGATGAGTTTCTTGCGTCATACAGTAAGAAATCGGGCTTGGTTCGTGGTACTTCCATGGTATTGACACCTAGAGGGTAAGGGAAGGCTTTGTCTCTTCCCTACAAAGGAGAACCCTTTGTTACAGCCAAACAATTATTCTCAAATGACGAGATTCTCAAGCTGTTACAGGAGCAGACTAAAGAGGTCCTTGATGTCAAGAAGGTGATTAACACTTCAGGAGTGTCTTTCTCAATGATCATCAATCCTCTCTAGAAGCTAGTTTGCCAATTTCTCCAAGACAGGTTCATGCCTACCAAAACACCATCCCACTATTTGTCCAAGGAGCTCTTCACAGCTTCCAGGATGGTGTTAAAAGGGGTTGCCATTGACTGGAATACTTACCTTCTTAAGAAGATGGACCAACATTTTGTCAAAGTGACCAAAGGGAATGTTACCAATGTAACTTATGGTTCATATTTATATGCTTTCTTGACATATTCAAGCCTTAAGAAGGGTGTGTTACCCCCTCCTCCATTTGATCAAGTCCCTCCCCCTCCACCTTCAGAGGATTCAGAACCCACTGACATAGAGGATCTTGATTCCCCTCCCCCATTGGTCATTGAGCGGAAGCGCTTGAAGCGTGTGGCAGAGAAAGCTCCACCAATCATTCCTTCAGTAACAGTTCTTGCTACCTCTGGAAGTGACCTCCCTACCTACCTCACATGCAACAACTTATTCAGGGCACATTGAGAGGGTTCTTTGGAAATATCAGTACCTTTGTTGAACAGTTTAGTGTCAGGGGATGCCATTCCTTTCCTTTGTAACGACATCCAGAGTTCGATTGAACTCTTAGTGACAGCTTGTGTTCAACAGTTATATGCTTCTTTCTATGAAGAATTGATGCAATCCAAAGACCATTTGCATAAGGCAACCACAGAGTTAGCCTCTTCTAAAGACACTCTTGCCGATTTGTTTAAGCAGATGGAGCAGCAGACACAAATGATTGAGACCCAGAGAGAAGAAAAATCTTCTTTGAAAATTCAGTTAAGAGAGGCTCAGTCCAGAGGTCACTTGAGTTTCGGAAGAGAAAGAGAAAATGCCCAAAGAAGCTCAAGAGTTTAAGACTCTTTTAGATACGAAACTATCAGCTTTGTAGATTGCTCACAATACATTGAAATCCCAAGCTTCCCAGATTAAGCAGTTGCAAGACCAACTGGTGAAGTCACGGTCAATTCTTCCAAGCCCCAATGTTCCTATGATTCCTTCTATACCTTAGTAGGACTTGGCAGTTCTCCAAAGACAGGCCACATTATGTCCGTTGTTTCAAGATAAATTGGAAAGATTGCAGTCCAGGATGGATTTATTATGGTCTACATTTGAGTAATTTCAGGAGTATGTTCCTCCGGACCATTCCTTTTTTGTCCACTATCAGTTTTGCAGAAGTTGGCCTTTTATATTAAGCTCTCAATGATGGATCTCCCTCTTCTAGAGAATGGTTGGAGTGGGGCTTGGTCTTCTAATTTGCTGACAGAAGTTGTCTGTATGGTCTTTGAAGATTCTGTGATGACGAATACATGTTGCTGTCTTATATGTATCTATGAGGTGATCTGTTAATTTCAGATGATGTAGATCTGGCTTGGTATATGGGGGATGTGGTCTTACAAGCTGCCTTATATGTCAACTATTTGGAGTTGAGGATAGATGACATATTCCAGTGCTATTCTTCTAAAGTGGCTACTTGCCCTAACACTTTATGGCATTCAATGATTGATTCTGTAGTCTTGAACCAACGCCAAAATACAGCTTCTACTTATGTGCAGAGCACTAACCAACTGAGGGTGGATCTCCTAGCTTATCTTTCCAAGAACCATCCATTTGATTCATTCTTCTTTGATGCCTACCATCGACGATCTGTTTTAGGTCCCTCTGTCCCTAGCTCATTGTATTATCAACAAATGGCCCATCGCTATGATGCTTATTTTTTCCTTTATCAATCCAACTCAGCAGCTATCGTACCTCTTCTTTTCCAACCTTAGGGTTTTCCTCAAATTCCAATCTGTACCTATTGTTCTTTCATTGAAGATCGAGTCTTTTCCCCTTCTCTGCCATGTCCTTCTCTATCTATCCATATATCTTCTACTTTTCCTCCTTATCAATTGAGACCTTTCCTAACTGATTCGCTTAAATTTTCAGCCACTCCTTCTTTAGCTTATTCCTCATTTTATGATTTTTCCTACCCATCTCTTCATCCCTTTTTACTCATTCCTCTTCCATCTCCTGCCATTTCTATTTCTAAACCCCCTCAGTTGGTTAGTGGGTACGAAGGATTTGATCAGCAGATTTCGAGAAGAATAGGATGGAGCTCAACTGATTCTCTCACGGGACCACAGATTAATTGGCCATTAATTCCAGGGAACTGGACAACTGCTACCCAAGCATACCAAAATTACCTCCATTTTTCTCAACAATATTCACAATCTCTAGATCCTTCAGTGAGATTGACAGCCCATTTTGCTTGGTACTTAGCATATATGCATAGGCATTCCCATAACGATCAAAAGGCCATTCCAAAGCTTTGTATGAATGCCAATGTGAACGTTGATTCCCAACCGTTGGATGTCCTATATTTTCATACCCTTTGTCTACCTAGCAGATACCTTGTTTTGCTAGAACGGATGTGCTGCCTTCAATTCTTTTAGAATCCTCCAAAATCCTTTGTAGATGAAACTTTATCCCTGGATCGCTTTCGAAATCATCAAGCCTTCAAGAGGGATCATCTTCATTGATACCCCTGAATGTATCTTTTGTGCTTCTTAATGAGACATTTTTTGAAGGTGCCATTCAGATGGTTGTGTTTGTGCGTGTGTTGTATTAATTTGTATGTGATGAGTTCGTGCTGGTTGAATAATTTGTTCGAGAGCTCTCTTTTCAACTATTGATGGTGATGGTGGATGGCAAGCCTACAATGGAGAGTTGAAGAACCTCTTATATCCTTTATAAATTTATTATGACTTTTTATTGTTTATCAGATGTGTTAATGAATAATAATTGTTTCCTTTAGTAGTATTATTTCCTAGATACAGATGATAAGTTGGGGTCGTGGTGGAGTGATTGTTGAAGATACTAAAGAAGATTAAATTGAGCTTTTTAGTGAATTTATATTCTTATTTTCCTTAGGTCACGAGGATGCTTCCTTTCTAAGTGTGGGGATATGTTGAGAGTGGAAAAAGACTGAAATTTTGACTGATTTTTGTTGTTTTTTAGGTCTGAATGATTGATTTTTGATGGATTTAGAGTGATGTATGGTTGTTAATGGAAGTGTTTGAGAGTGTTTTGGATGATATTGATTATGTTTTGGAAGTTTATGATGAGTTTTAGTGAAAATATGAAGCTCTGTGATGTTCTGATAGGTTCTGTTGAGGTTCTTATTGCTTCTAATACCTTCTGTATAGCTTCTATTTTGTTCTGATTTTCTTCTGTATAAAGCACGGATTGACGAATGATGAAGGTTGAAATATTTTGAGAGCTTATTGAATAGTTTTTGATAGTTTGGAATGGTTTTAGTATGAGTTATGTGGATCTACTGTTCTCTGACGACCTTCTGTAAACCTTCTCTAGAGCCTCTGTCTCTGTTCTGTCTCTGCTATGTTCCTGTTCTGTAGATCTTCTGTAAGTGTTCTGTAGAATATATGTGTGACTTTGAAAAAGTTTTCTAACTCTTGGAAAGGATGAATCTAAGTTCAAAAGAGCTAAAACAAATGGAAGAAGCAGTTGTTGAAGACTGAAGAGAAGACTGAAGTGACAGTGACAGTAGTGAGCTATGAAGAGACACTGTAGTGGCTCTGGTGCCCTTTCATACCTCCCATACCTCTTGGGAGGTGTATCCACGACCTAAGAAGGATTATTGAGAGTCATTATTGAGTATTGTAGTGAGGAGATGATGTATTATTGAGAGAGATAGAGAGAGAGCTAGAGATAGTCAATTCTATCAAAACAGTGTAACTATATCTGAGAGATTGAGAGAAAACTATGAAGACATTGAAGATGAATACTATGTGATTGATTTCCATTCAAAAATGGTGTATTCCTTTATGCTCATTGTTCTATTGATGGATTCTGTGAAGATGTTGAAGATTACGGTTGATTCTATCAAATCCGTGGGAGAGATCTACTATGATGCTACGTGAAGATTTGTTGTTTTGTTTGTTTTGGTCATCAAAAGAATGAAATAAAGCTTGTTGATGTTACAAGATAGATTTCCTTGCAATAGAATCCCCTTTACGTTGGTGTTCCTCTTAGGACTCCAAATGTACATTTTCAAAGTAACCTTGCAATGTTATTAAGAGAGACAAGTCTTATTTTGTGGGATAAAGCTCCAATGATGCATCATTACAATTTTGAAGGACTTGATAGATTTCTCAAGGATAATGTGTGGTGCGATAGGCCATTTGGTGGTAAGGTTGTTTTGTTGGGTGGAGATTTTAGGCAAGTATTACCTATTGTGAAAAAGGGTAATCATGAGGATATTGTTGGAGCAAATCTATGCTACTCCATTTTGTGGCAACATATCAAGGTGTTGAAACTTACACAAAATATGCAAGTAATTATGAATATGAGGGCCATTTTATGGCATGGTTGCAAGGTATTGGGGATGGAAAAGATCTGTTGCATGGTAATAACATATTGCAGATTCCATCTACAATGATATCGAAGGGAGGATCGATACAAGACTTAACATAAATTGTCTATTAGAACATATACTGCATACATGATTATTAATGATTCTTTAGTGAGCGTGTCATTCTTGCACCTTAAAATAATGATGTGGAAATTTTGAATAACCATGCATTGTAATTGATATCAAGAGAGGTTAAATAGTATTATAGTGCTGATTTCATTGATAATACAGAAGAAAGCATCTTCCTGTATAATGCCAAATATCTTAATTCCCTTGATCTTGGTGGTGGTATTCCTTTTCATGTACTGCTTCTAAAGATAAATGCTCTAATAATGTTGCTAAAAATTTTGAATCTTTCAAAATGTTTATGCAATGGTACAAGGCTTATACGCAAGGCATTTCACAACAAGGTCATTAATGCAGAGATAATAATAGGTACCAATGTTAGGGATAATTAACAAATCTCAATGACAAACACTTTTATATTTGGGGTTATATTTGAAAACCCCAGTCTTTAGTCATGGACATTTGTATGTTACATTATCAAGAATAAAGTCACTAAATAGTTTGAAAGTTCTACTTAATGAGAGAGAGGATATGGTAAATGCTACCATCAACATTGTGCATAAAGAATTTTGCAAAAACTAGTGTAGCCTCTAAAAAAGGAGCTCCTTTTTTTTTAAATCATACTTCTTTATTTCCTTGATTGTTATTATTGAAAGGTGGGTGCAAAGACAACTAACAAATCTCAAGGACAAACACAGTCATATTTGGGGTTGTATTTGAAAATCCCGATCCTCACTCATGGACAACTATATATTGTGTTATCAAAAGTAAAGTCACCAAATAATTTGAATCTACTTTTAATGAGATAGAGGATATGGTAAATGCTACCATCAACATTGTGTATACAAAAGTTTTATAAAAACTATTATAGCATCTGAAAAAGAAGCTCTTATTTGATTTGGTTTTTTTTTTTTGAATCATACTTCTTTATTTCCTTCATTGTTCTTATGGTTTATTTGTGGATTGTAAGGTGTTTTAACTTCTTTAAATAACATTTCAATCTTGATAAATATTTTTAATTTTCTTTAACATTGCTTGTTTTTAGACCAGGTTTGATGCTTTGGTGAGTTTTAATCGAAAATCATCAATCAAGCGGTCTTATACTTTGACTTAATGGCAGTGAGCAAAGTTTGAATCGTATGCTTTGCAATCAAACTCTAGTTGAAATAAACTTCAATAATATTAAATATGCCCTACAAATGTCCACATGGAGATGCCGGTCCATCTCAAGCAATGCACCTATTACGGTCCATAAGAAGAGTTTGTGCCCATATAATGGAACGAGTATTCATTATAGGGCACTCTACCAACTACACTCTTTACACTAAAAGACATTGGGGACTGTTCGGACCTTCTAGGCATTGCACACTATGGCTATGGATGACATTATCAATACAACTTTGTATGATAGAATTATTAATGGAAGTAGCCATTTGTATGTAATTTTTTTATTTATATATGTGTATATTAATATTTAAATAAAATAATATTTAAGTTTTTATTTTATTTTTAAATATAAAAATCATATTTGCACAACTTATTATGCATAAATTACTTTTAAATCTGCTATTATTATTTTTAATTAATTTTCTTCTTTGTTGTTCTTAGGATTTATTTTTTGATTGTGAGGTATATTAACTTATTATGTTCTTAGCATTCGCTTTTGAATTGTAAGGTGTATTGGCTTCTTTAAATAACATTATAATTTTGATAAACATTTCTAATTTTTTATTTTCATAATTTTTTTCGAGGGCTCTAACAATTTTTGAATATTATCATGCATCACCTTACCAAATGGAAATTCAAGAGGCATTACACATTGTGACTACGGATGACATAATCCGTAGAAGTTTGGCTAAAGTAATTGAAAGATTACTATAGCTGATGGATTTACTAATGCAAATACTCCTTTGTATATAGAAATTCTTTACTTTGGATATATCTAGTACTATTATGTTAGACAAACAAAAGATGATTGCTTCATATTCTGGTCCTACACTAGACTTATACCAAATGACTAGAGCAAGTGGGAGTTCTAGCATTTGTCATGTTTCGTTACTTTGTAGCAGTTCCATCCAAACTCTGTTGATTGCTCTATGAATGTTGGAGCTAATTGTGCCATTTCCTCAGGTAGTACCTACTCACTTTCTTCATAAATGTTTTGTTATACAAAATTTATAACTTTAATATTGTGTTTTCTAAAGTAAATTTTTATTTCTCAAGTGTTGCAACACAATCTAGGAGAGGGCATTCACAACTTCAATGTTTCATGTTCTGCATGCTACATCCACTTTGAATAACTCTACTAAGAAGAGAAGGCTTTCTTTTCAATAAATGATTTAGAACATTACATATGTTCTTGCATATTTTTGCTTATGTTATGATTGGGATACTACAATGACATTTCAAGATTGCTTTTTCTTCATTCATCTTTTTATATTTGTATGGTTTAGATAAACAATGTTATTGGTTTCATTTTGTTGTATGGTGAAGTCAATAAATTGCAAGAGTAGTTGGATGAAAATAACTAACATAAATGTTTCTTTCCTTTGTATGATTAAGTCAATAAATTGTAAGAGTATACATTTATAAAAATTAAGTCATTCTTTCAATAATTGATATATGAGTGGAGTACATTAACTATTAATAATATAAGTGCTTCACAATGGTTTGGGATCTCTCATGTTTTGCTTTCTAGATATTCAATTGGCCATGAATCATATTGCTATGTAAAACATGCATCAAGATGTGAAATGTATTAGCCAATAGTAATAGTGGTGCTTTTGCAACACCAAACATGAGTAGGCATGTTGTGTCAAACCTAGTGTTGCGGTGCCGATAGAGACTAGGTACATAAGACATGCATAAAGACATGAAATGTGTTAAACCATAGTGCTTCAAAGTTCAGTGCCAAAATTCGAAGCACCAAATGTAAGCTTGTGTGTAGTGCTTGCCTCCACATGAAGCGGTGAGAGGACACTATGCATGGAGTGTCAAGATTGTGGGAGAGAAGGAAGGAGTCTCGCTTGAAGCTTTCTTGCTTGCACAATGGGGGAAGACACACAAGGGTGGAGGCTGAAAACAGTTTTTCTCTTCTTAGTTGTGTAAGCCAAAAGAACTCTAATACAAAGAAATAGAAGAACCCTATATGTGGGTCTCAAACCAAACTCAACTAACTAAGGTGGCATACTAACTGAGCTACGAACTAGAGTAGATAAGGATAGCTATCATGTAGCTATTATTCATGGGCGATGTACCAACCGCGTCTGCAACTGACAAGTCGGTGACATAAATACACAACGGTCACCCTGGCGTATCACGAGTGGTGCTCGATATCTCAACACTCCCCCTCGAGCTCAATCCCAATTCCTGCACACCAAGCAGGTCTCTGAACTTGCGCAGCTTCTCTGCGCCCAATGCCTTCGTGAATATGTCAGCTACCTGATCCTCTGTGCTGACATAAACTAGATCAATAAGACCTAGTAAAACCCTCTCTCGCACATAGTGATAATGCACCTCAATGTGCTTTGTTCTAGCATGATAGACTGGGTTATTTGCCAAGTGTATACTACTCATGTTGTCACAATAAATGACAACTGGCCCATCTGTAAACTGATGCATATCATAAAGTAGCTTATGCAACCAAGCTAGCTCACATGCAGCCATTGCTGCACCCCTGTACTCAGCCTCTGTACTCGACAAGGCAACTGTAGGTTGTTTCTTGCTGCTCCAAGTGACTGCAGCACTCCCAAAAGAGAACACATATCCACTGGTAGATCGTCTATCAGAAATGCTACCAGCCCAATCAGCATCAGTGTATCCATGCAACTGTATCTGAACCCCGGTCTCATAAAATAGTCCATACTGCAAAGTGGACTTCACATACCTGAGTATGCGTCTAGCCGCATCCAAATGCGGTTTCCTTGGAGCCTGCATAAATTGACTTACCAACCCAACAGCATAGCTCAAATCTGGCCTGGTAATAGTCATATAAATCAAGCTTCCTACTATGCGTCTGTACATAGTAGGGTCTTCTAGAAGCTCACCTGCATCTGTGCTCAGCTTCACATTCTGCTCCAAAGGAACTGAAATAGGCTTACAGCCTGTCATCCCATATTTGGACAGCATGTCCAATCCATACTGCCTCTGCAAGAGCTATATCCCACTTGGTGATCTAATCACCTCAATGCCCAAGAAATAACGCAGCTCTCCCAAATCCTTCATCTCAAACTTCTGCTTCAATAGCATTTTCACATGAAGGATATCTTCATCACTGTCACCTATCATAATCAAATCATCAACATAAATGACAAGCAGCATAATACATTTCTCTGTTTTTCTCACATAAAGTGAGAAATCTGCCTTGGAAATATGAAATCCAATAGTGACAAGATACTATCCTATCTTGTCAGACCATGCTCTAGGTGCTTGCTTCAATCCATACAAGGCTTTCTTCAACCTGCAAACAAACTCAGGATGAACAGCATGCACATAACCTGGTGGCTGCTCCATATAGACCTCTTCTTGCAAATCACCATGCAAGAAGGCATTCTTTACATCCATCTGATGTAAAGACCATCCCTTTGATGCAGCCATAGCAATGACTGCCCTTACGGTTGCCATCCTTGCAACCGGACTGAATGTTTCTTCATAGTCAATGCCATATATTTGTGCATACCCCTTGACTACTAATTTTGCCTTGTATCTGTTCACAGAACCATCTGCATTGTGCTTCACCTTATAAACCCACTTACAGCCAATTGCATTTTTACCTTTAGGCAAAGGTACCAATTCCCATGTAGCATTTGCTTCCAAGGCATCCATTTCTTCATCCATGGCTTTCTCCCATTTTTCTTTTCCCATGGCTTGCTCAAAAGAAGTGGGTTCTGGTTCCTGTATCACTTTGACCATATATGCATAGTGAATGGCTGTAAATCCATCATATTTCAGCCTATCCACAGGATACCTAGCTCTCGTAGACCTGCGCAAAGTAGGTTCACTCCCAGGTGCTCTCAAAACATCCCTGGTCTTCCTTACTCCAGGTGTACCAATAGAAGGAATACCCAACTCATCATCAATGCTCTGTTCTGAGCCACTGGATTCACCATCCACATAAGAGTGACCTGCATTCACATCAAACATAGGCTGATCAACCTTCTCTTTTTCTTTTCGTGATACTTGCATACCACTATCTGCATTACTTTGAGAAGATTCTCCTGATCTCAATCTGCCTGTCCATGGCGAAGAATGTGAACCACTGCTAGAGGACGCTCCAGGTCCACTAATATTTTGTGACTACTGCTGTGAATTCTGTGCAGCATTACCATTTTGTGCATCTACATCATCAATCACATTTACTGGTTTATACCAGCTACTCATCTCATCAAAAACAACATCTCTGCTCGCTGTAAACTTACGAGTAGAAGGGTTATAGCATCTATACCCTTTTTGCTGCAGAGAGTAACCAATAAAGATGCACTTCTCAGCTTTTGGATCCAACTTGGATCTCAACTCATCTGGCACATGTACATAGGCAATGCAACCAAAAATTTTCAAATGAGAAATATCTGGTTTCCTACCAGTATACCTCTCCTCTGGAGTCATTCCATGTATTGCTGCAGTGGGAGTCCTGTTCATTATGTAGACTGCTGTAGCAACTGCTTCAGCCCAATAAAAATCTGGCAAGTCTTTTTCGTTGAGCATGGCACGAGATACCTCTCCAATATGCCTGTTTTTCCTTTCTGCAATTCCATTTTGTTGTGGGGAATGACTGCATGAATATTGCTGCTTTATGCCATGCTCCTGCAAGAACCTTGCAAACTCATTTGAGAGGTACTCTCCCCCTCCATCTGACCTTAAGCATTTTATCTGCAGGCATGTTTCTTTTTCAACCATAGCTTTAAGAGTTTTGAAATGCCCAAAACTTCACTTTTCTTTTTCATAAAATACACCCAAACTTTTCTGCTATAGTCATCAATAAAACTGACAAAATAATGACAGCCTCCAAGAGATGCAGCTTTAGTAGTCCACACATCAGAGTGGATTAATTCCAATGGCTTCTTACTCTCTTGAACATATCTAGGAAATGGTTTCCTTGCCTGTTTTCCAAACTGACAAGCTTCACATACCTTATGCATTTCTGCAACCTTGAATCTAGGCAATCCTGCAACAATATTTTGGGCTTGCATTGATTTAAGTCACTGTACATTAACGTGACCAATGCGTTTATGCCAGATATCAATATCTGCAACTACACCGGTCCCATGTGCAAACATTGCTGCACTCAATTCAGACATGTCTGCATCCAACGTAAACATTCTGCCCTTCTTCTTTCCTTTTGCTATCAAGCGACCTTTATTTTTCATATCCTCAACAAAGCATCCATGAGGATTAAATCTGACCTGCAAGCCCTGTTCAACCATTTGACCAACAGAAACCAGATTCTTGGTGATATTCGGGACATGAAATACATCGGACATGTATTTCTTTTTTCCATCGTGCATAGACAAAGGAATTTTTCCAATCTGCACAATCGGATGTGCAGTATCATCACCAGTCTCCACAAATCCTGATTTTTCCATTTTCCTTGCATCCTCCATCCATTCTACATGACCTGTCATGTGGTTTGATGCACCTGAGTCAACATACCATACATCGTTGCTTACTTCTGCACTTGTCACAGAATTGTTTATGTGCTGCACCATGAACAAATGCTCATTTCTGTCATCACCCTGTCTACTAGAAGATGCATAATTCCCTTGTTGCAGTTTTCCATTCATGATGTCATTCTGCTTTTTATAGCAGTCTTTAGCCATATGACCCATTTTACCACAGTAGTAGCATTCAACATTACTATTTGCATTTTGACCTCTTTGCCATCCACCACGACCTCTTACGCTCCCCCTGCCTCTAGAGTTACCACGTCCTCCTCCATAGGACTGGTTTTCTTGAGTTTGCTGCATATTCTGATTTCTACCACGGCCTCCAAATCGGCCTCCTCTACCTCTGCCTCTACCTCTTCCAGCATTTGAGTAGAAGACAGCTTCTTTTGAAGTTCCTCCTGAAGAAGATGCACCACCATTTCTCTGCTCCTCAGAAATTAGAAGAGCAATCAACTCCTCAAAATCAGGAAATCTTTCACGGACAGAAATGGATGTTCGGAACTGTGCATAATCCTTTCCTAGACCATTCAAGGTCACAGAAACTAAATCATCATCTTCCACTGGCGACCCAATGGAAGCAAGTGCATCTGCAATCTTCTTCACCTTCATGTGGTAGTCATTGATGCTCATACTTTCTCTTTGCACATTATGCAACTCTTGCTTGAGCTGCATTTTCCTGGCTTGCGTATTTGTGCTATACATTTTTTACAAAGTATCCCATGCCTCCTTTGGCGTACTTGCATCCTGAATATGCACAATCATAGAGTCTAAAATACTGATAGACAGCCAGTACATAACTTTCCTGGCTCTCTCATGCCATGCTTTGAATGCCTGCATTTGCTGTTGATTGGGAACATTAGGAAGAACTGGTTCTTCTTCATTTCCTGCAACAAATTCCCAATATCCTTTTCCCATAAGGAAATTTGTCATTTTAAACTTCCATGCCTGGAAGTTGTTCTTGTCAAGCTTTTCAGTGACAATCTGTGAAAGAGAATCAGACGCCATTACAAAATACTGCAAAAAATTGTGTCACTACAAAAAACACAGCTTCACCCTCACAAGGGCAAATCTGCAAAACTGGCGAAAGTGGTATTTGACCACACAGTCACTTCCTAGTGACGATTTTACATAAACAGGAACCAAGGATGATTCTGAAACTCCCAATGTCTCTGCGCACAAGCATACGATGCAATTTCTACAGTAACTTTTCACCGACCTGTAGAACAGTGGCTGCACAGCATAAAACTGAGCATTTTCCTGAGTGCGTGCAGAAAACTTCCGCCTCCAAAATAGGCCCCGAAATGGCAACATATACTGCCCTCTCGCTTCAACGCGAAGGGCGTCTCAACCTGAGACAATGCACTCTTGCAATTTCCGGCTGTGCTACCTGCAGAGATCTGCTCCCAAAACAGAAAATGAAAGCAACACTGCTCCTCTTACCCGAACACCGCGAGCTTGGCTTGCTTTCTTGAGCTCCTTACCACGAATAAGGCTCTGATACCATGTCAAGATTGTGGGAGAGAAGGAAGGAGTCTCGCTTGAAGCTTTCTTGCTTGCACAATGGGGGAAGACACACAAGGGTGGAGGCTGAAAACAGTTTTTCTCTTCTTAGTTGTGTAAGCCAAAAGAACTCTAATACAAAGAAATAGAAGAACCCTATATATGGGTCTCAAACCAAACTCAACTAACTAAGGTGGCATACTAACTGAGCCACGAACTAGAGTAGATAAGGATAGCTATCATGTAGCTATTATTCATGGGCGGTGTACCAACCACGTCTGCAACTGACAAGTCGGTGACATAAATACACAACGGTCACCCTGGCGTATCACGAGTGGTGCTCGATATCTCAACATGGAGTGCCTAGTAATATTTAATGAAAGAAAAGAGAGTGACATATGAAATTAGTATTTGCTAAGTGTATCATGCTATTTGTGTATATATGGTGTATATGTATGCAAGACAAATTGTTGGACCTCACTAAGAAAAGTCATGAATGGACCTCATGAACCATAATGAATTATTTTTCCCAAAAGAGGGCAATGGTCCCAAAAGTTCTTTGCAATTGGAATAATGAAAAAGTGATTTTTAGCCTCCAATTGTATTTAGTTAATTAAAAAATTTTAATATAGGAATTTGACCACAAGCATATAATAGATGTTATAAAGTAGACAAATTGCAAAATTAGGAAAGCAAATAATAGACTTGTGATGCTTTTAAATCATACTAACTATGAATGTAAAAATTTGCACCATATTTTTAAGTTTTTTTTCTTTTAATTACACACACAGACACGGTAGAAAAGTATTTTTCCACAAACCTCATGAACTATATAAATTTGTTTGTCCCCCCAATGGGGAGCATCCATAGCTCATATATTGAAAAATTCTTCCCAACGCGATCCTTTTGGGGGAAGAAAAAGTTCACATAATTTATGAGGTCCATTCATGTATCCAAATATTTCAACTTAGTCTATTATAAAGTCTCAATCTACTATTTGTCACATACAAACAATATCATACGTATATAAAGAACATGATACAAGTAGCCCATAGCTATTTTCATATGTTTCTCTCTTCTCTCTCATCAATATTTATTTGAACAGATACAATCTCTCTTCTCTCTCCTCATATATTATTTTTCTCGTGTTTCTCTTGTATCAAAAAATTACCTTTATGAAAAATATATCTCTCCTCACTCTCTCTCTTCTCTCATCAAAATGCTAATCTCAACAATACCATAAATACACAAACAACTTGATATACTTAGAGTATCTATATATTCATGTATCTCTCTCTACTCTCTCATCAATAATGATTAAAAAAGACACGTTTCTCTTCTCTTTGATCAAACATTATTTTGCTCTCTCTCTCTCTCTCTCTCTCTCTCTCTCTCTCTCTCTCTCTCTCTCTCTCTCTCTCTCTCTCTCTCTCTCTCTCTCTCTCTCTCTCTCTCTCTCTCTCTCTCTCTCTCTCTCTCTCTCTCTCTCTCTCTCTCATCCTAATCCTCAAATTGAAATTCCTAATGTATCTACACGTGCACACCATATACATATTTTTTACAAGAGGGCAAGTATATTCTATTGACTTTTAAGATGGATATAACAACAACATTTTGTTGAATTTACATGTAACTTATTAACTCAACAACTATTATAAGAGACTGAAATTACATGAAATGAAGGCCTAGAAACTTAACTTGCAAAGTTGAGAATGGAAAACTTCTGCACATGCACAACCACACACACACACATATGGAGAAAGAGTATCCACACATAATACATATATGTAAGTATGAGAGAGAGAAGAAAACAGGTGGTGATGGTGGTCGTGATTGTTGTGGTGACACTGGTAATAGGGATGGCAACAAAGATAGTGGCACCAAACGATGGAACAAGTGGACTATGTGGAACAAAAATAGAATGTTATTTTTAAAAAATTGCTCAAAAGCTCACTTCTTGCCCTTCCCCAATATCTAATATGTATTATATGTTGTTTTAGAGAATGCATACGTTCTTTCACTTGCAATTTTCTCATCTAAAATTTTAATCCTTTTCCCTAGAGATGGAGTTATTGATTGAATTTAAAAGGGAATATCTAGAGGTCCTTAGACAATAGAGAAGTTGTGAAGAGTTGAAGCCTTATTCTATATGCAAGTTGAAGGATAAAAATACATGTGGTTGCATTCAATATGTCCAAACTTTATTCTTAAGAGATGCTTTTAATAAGGTATGCCAGTTATGGATAGGTTTCCAAAGAAACAATGTCACTATAGTTGTCAAATTTACAAATTTGTTGAGGCTGGTGGTTGTAATGCCTACACTCAAATTCAACTTAGTGTCATCCAAACATGAGAGAGCTTGCTTTGTGCTTAAGTTAAAAACTTGTTGCCCTGCACTTAAGTGTTTACAAAAATAAAAATAAGAGAAAATTTATTAATTTCAAGGAGATGAGGTATAGTTGATTGATAACATTGTATAGAACACACTTGTAGAAGTTTATTGTGCATGAAGAATATAATGAGACACAATTGAATCATTAGTGCTCTAGCCAAGTTACAATTTAGTTTTCATTAAATACTTTTGGAGGGATAGTATAATTCAAGAGACTCAAATTTTTAATCTCAGATTATAAAACCCATGATACACTCTTTGTTCAACATTGCTTAAAGCCACATCATGGTTGGTTAATGGAGGATACTTGGAACAACAAGAAGGGACTCTAGAGGGTCCATAACATCATCTTTCATGGAATCTTTCTCATCATGCATGCCCTCTTTGTGGCATGTGTTTGTTGACTTCACTTTCTTCCAACACACCATGCTCAACAACCACATTCTAAGACTCTACTATAGCATCTTAGGAATCCAACACACCTAACTTTACTACATGGCTATTGTCAACTTGCACTTCATGCAATTCGTGGCTACTATCATCTTTGTTATCTAACATGCAATATTTCCAAACCATGGGATTGTAAAGTATCCATTACATTGTATCTTATCTTGCATAGCATTTGGAAAATTCTGAATCAATACAACTATAGAGACATATGTGTAGTGGATTCTTTACCATTAACACAAATTCTAAATCAATGAAACTTTAGAGATAAATGTACATTCTAAAACTTTAGAGAAAATGAAATCAACATAGTGTGGAAAAGAATTACAACTAGGGGCTCAAGTTTTTCATTTAAGAGATGAGTGGTGTAGGCATAATAAAGGATGCAACAATGCATACAAATTGCTTTAGTGGCTCACAAAGGATGGTGTGGTTTTCATGCTACAAATAGAAGATGACACACAAAGCAGTATAGTTAGGTTTTTTGGATTTTAAGAGGCAACACCATGTACAGGAGTGTGGGATGACATGGTAGACATCTTCTTTCCAGTGAAGCTTGAGCTTTTCCTCACTTCCTTTGAATCAGCACAAGAGCCTGTAACCATGCATCGAATTAGTCAAACATTTATAACTAAACATTTACCATTAATTGTCACTCATTTTGGAATAAATAACCACCTTTCTATTCATGCCAATCTCCATAAACAACCTTAAAGGGAAACTATCACCTCCAACATTGCCATCTTCTAGTCCATCATTTTCAAAGTTCATGGATGCTAATTTAACATGGACATTAATGAGAAACAACAAAACCAAGGTTTGGTTATGCAAGTTAGAGGTACACTTTAACATTATTACCTCATGGAGTTGTTGGCTTTGACAAAAGAGCATTTCCTCTTGCAAGTGACCTTCCACATCTCACATGGATTTCTTTATCTCCTTTTCGAGCAAGGAGCACACATGTAATTGGGAGCTACTACATAGAGAGCACACCATGCAAGAGTGATTGATCTCAGCACATGCAGGACCTTCTCACTTGAGTTGAAGCTCAATATTAGCAACTTTGGGCCACATCACTATTGTGATGTGGCATGATGGTCTTTTAGGCTTCTTTCATTTTAAAGCTACCAATATTTTGTTACCAAATCTTTTCACCTTTTCCAATGTAATACCAACTATGTCCAATGACTAAGGCACCCCAATTACATGGATTCCGTAGTGGTTCACCTTAGCATACCTTCACCCAGTTGGAGTACCTTCGTTAGAAATTAACATTCATCTCTAAATTTTTCATGAAATAGCATGAAGATAAATATTAAAAAGTTACAGATTGAATTGTTTTCTTACTTTAGTCACACTAGATTTATATCCCTTTCCTCTTCAAATTTGATAAATGGATTCTGCTATTGCAACTTTGAATGTGGCTCAATGTGGGGATGAACCTAGAAAGTGCACGCACGCACGCACACACACACACACACACACACACAAATTACAAAGTTTGGCATTTAGGAATGAACATTTCAAGATTGAAAAAATTAAAGCCAAAAACCATATGGAGTGCTTTTTCCAATGTAATGTCAAGACACTACATCTTGCACCACCTTTGTATGGTTTCATCCACTTGTGTTATAGATATCAAAAGTGCTACCCTATTGCTATTCTTGTCACCTCCTTAGAAAAATTTAGCCTAAAGCATTCTAGTATAGTCACTAAAACTGTACTTCTACATGAGAAATTAATATATGTAGTTGCTTAGTGAGATATTTTACAAACATGAGGCTTGTTTGATCTAAGATTATTAGACTACTTAGATTTTTGTTAAGGTATAGATCTGGGAGTATTCTAGATGTAATATACACATTATGCTACTCTTTTACTTATTTAAAGACATGTATTTCAAGATACTTAAATGATTTTGAGAGTTTTCAAGTTCAAGATGTTTGTTAAGGTATAGCTTTAGGGGTATCCTAGATGCAACATACCCATAATGCTACTCTTCTTCTTTCTTAAAGACATGTATTTCAAGATACTTAATTGATTTTCAAAGTTGTTGAGTTCAAGCATCATCACTTGAAGGGTGCCACAAAGACTACATGCATTAGTATAAGGGAGCCACCACTTGTCAAGTGGTGGCCACCTACTTAGAAGAGACTTAAGTGTTACTAATGCCTCACATATGCAATGGGCACATCTAATTCTTCATGTTCTTGCTCTCTCTTCTCCAAATTTCTTTTATTGTGAATAATATTATTAGATGAGTTTATACATGTTTGAATGGTCCTTTTTTTGGTTTTGATGCTTATCTGTGTTTGGCGGCACATTGTTCACATATTTAGTGCATGTTGTTTTGAAAGAAATGCATTTATATACACATTAAAGGACTCTCCTTGTGGCAAAAAACATTATTGTTAATGCACATTGTGGAAAGAAATATTAGGTGCTCTTGTTATGAGACATAAGGGGAAATTTTAGGTAAGAAATTGCCCTATAAGGGCAAAGAAGAATATTTGGTATAACTTCCTTGTCCTACTTTCAAACCTAACAACCCATATATCAACTTAAAGCTCTTGAAGAGTAAGTTCTAAAAATGCAATCTTCAACAAGTTTGGAGTTCATTTGCGAAAAATTTATAGTGCCCCCACTTTAAATTTTCTATCAAACTCCCTTACACGTCCATTTTTTTACCTCAAATTTCCTCTCTAATGTGCATGTTAGAAACATGAAAGGAACTCTCTAGGAGAAAATAGGTACATTTAATGAAACATTTCGATATTTTTAAACAAAAACCCCAAAATGAGTAGCATGAAGTATAACCAAAGTCTAAAAAAATGAAATTCATTGAATGATGCTCCATGATAGTTTCTAATATGATCATCTTATGCTATTTAGTGCACATACATAGTGGTGCATCCACATGTTTGCAAGGGTGCTTATGCAAGCATGGTGCAACCTTGTAAAGCATTAATGACCATTAGTATCATTCATTTTCTTAACATATACAATAGATAGATTATGCCATAAAACAAAGGCTTGTTCCTTCTCATGATCAAGAGATTGTTAGTAGTGTTTTGGTTAATGCTTATCCTATGATAATGTTTTCTTTTTCTCTTAACCAAGTCATAGTGTCATCCATATTAGTTCCCATCTTAGTACTCATTTACACATCTTATTCAAATTTTTCTTTTGATTTAGGGTTTGAAGCCTTCATAAGGATCACCTCAATGTAGCCACGTTGGTTTAAGAACCTATAACAACAAGTTTTCTTACCTTGATATTATTGTCCTCTACCATATCACAATAAAAAATGAGAAAGTTATTCAGATATATTTCTAGGGGGCATAATACTCACAAACTCCACCTTGCCAAAGTGTTATTCTAGGTTATCATGAAAATACATCTTTTATAAGGAAGCGACATGAATGGCTAGATAATGTAAAAAGGTAGCTAGGATTGTATACCATTACATTTGAGCTACTAATATTTTAATGTTACAATTAGGGCATTATGCATCTAATTATGTGGGGCTTTCTTATGACACTTGGAAGAACATGAGATTGTGAAATAACCTTGTATAACATTTTTATGATCCGTGTCTAACATTTTGTGGTAAGCACAAGCCACGATAAGGCACAATAACATTATAACAATACATTCATTTCACTATTGTAGAATCTTAGAATTTGATCATATATGCATGTTGTAGCTTAGCATCGAAAAAACTATAAAGACTATTTCTCATGTTATTGTAAAAACAAAAAACAATAAGAATGATTTAGGATAAGCTAGAATACTTTGGTTGTATGAAAAGAAGAACATATTTTAAAAAACAAGGATACTAAAATTGATACAAAAGGTTCCATGACCATTGTTAATAAAATGTTACAATTATTGTTTGAGGTGTAGTGGTAGTGCTTCAAAGTAGTCAACATGCATGCCAGATAGCTTTATCTATATGATAGCTCACTATAAATTCACTTAGAGAAAGCATGTGAGAACTAACTTCGAAGTTACGCAATGATCATATCACTATATCTTATTTCATTGATGAGTAAAGGTTACGTGAAAATAACATTTGAAAAAAGGAAGTAAGTATTTACAAACAAAACACAAAACACATTGCAACATTTTGAAACAATTGTATCTTTATAAACATTGGAAGTATTAAATCTCTATTGTGCTTGTGGATAAAGTGATGATTGCATATAAATGTAATGAGGACGTGCAAACAATTATCCCTTAGGATTATGCACTTCAAGGGTGGTCTAAATGAAATCACTTCTTCGATTCAAGTGCATTATGAAGGTGTCCTATCAAGGTGCGTAATTGAGAAAGAAAAGGTTATGTATCTCCATGACACATAGATGGATCTAAGAAGCACACCCACTTGAGATATACACATGCATTTACGTAAAGTAAGGGCCGAATAATATTTCTTCTATAGAGAGTTATGTGTTGCATATAAGGTTTAGCCAATTGTTAGAAAAGCTATAATTTTACTTAGTTAAGGCTCTTTTTGGTGAGCCAAGTTGGTTTCAAAAGAGGGTGAGTACTCTATTGGCTCCCTAGCTTGGAAAACTTATAAGAATGTTTATTAACAACGTTTATGTCTATCGTTTCAAACTTGATCATTGTGAGAAGTTCGATTTAGCTTTGAAGGCTAGATAGTTCTAGGAACCTAACAAGTGCAAGCTAAGGAATCACAAGCTAGGACCCAATGCTTCACTATTAACTCACCTTACTAAGGAAGATAAAACCAAAGGTGATGGAAATGACCATGCATTATATATCTTCTCAAAATTATTTGGAGGTGTTAAGTATGCAAATAGTATGGCACTTGTTAAAAGTTCAATTGGAATAAGAAATCATTGATTGCAAAAATTACCTATTCTAATAAAAATAATATAAATATACCATAATAAATAGAATGTTTAAAGCACAAAAACATGGGAGAGGCTAGGATGTCATTGGCTAGCAATGCATTAGGATTTGAACCAGATGGTGGACTAGTTTACCTTCTCAAAATTGTTTGGAATGTGAAGTATATACCAAATAAATGAAAGGTTCACATTGCGTGAATCAAACTCGAAAATTTCTTATCACACCTCCACATTGGTTTAGTATACAAAAAATGCTTAGATGAGTAGGGAAAATTCAAGCCAATGCCCTCTTCCTTTTTCGGTTGGTCAAATTAATGGTAACATGCCAAAAAGGCTACAATTTTTTAGCCGTATGTATAATATATACTAAGTTTAGAACCAAAACAAAGCATTATTTTTAGGGAAAAAATCTAGTGTCATGGATAGTTAATGAGCTTTTAAATCATACAATATATGCCATATTCATCTATGTATTAGGAATTTGACACTTTGTGTTTTTTTGCCTTGGTGATGATTATCATCAAGAAGTCTCTTAGTGTCTAGGAGAAATAAAAGATGTTGAATATTATCTTATGTGTTCTCTTGAATATATCTTAAAATTTACTGAATATATGTCAATTTGTGGTGAGTCCGAGACAATTTTTTGATATTTGACTAAAAGATACCATGTATCCTCTAAATATTCACTAAAACATACTAAAGTTGTAGAATATTATTGGACAATTCTCCAGAAGAGGTTGAGACTCTATATCTTTAATTCAATTGAAAATATTAGCCAATTCGCCAAGCTGTTTTGAGTAACATTGAATTTCCTTTTTGGAAGTAAATTGAGACTTTAGCTGTATATTTGTTTGAAAAGATCAACCAATTGACCAAGATGTTATGAGTAATGTTGAATTGTTTTCTTCAAACTAACCAAATTGAGACAAACAAAATAGTGCATCTAATGCACTAGTGTTTCTCTATTTTGCTGATTCTGCTGGTCGACAAAGAAAAGAATCAAGCCCTCAAAAACAAAATTCAAGCGTGTACATTGTGCGCTTGTGCTATTTTTTCCCTTCTTGTTTTAATTTTGATGATTAGGAAGGGAAAGAATCGCGCCTTTAAAAGAGAACCAAAAAAAAAATGACAAGTGCTAATTAATCATGGATAACTTTTATTACTATTGTATACCGATGCTAAAATGAAGGAGATGTCCTACAAAATATTAGGGAAAACTTAAAGGTGTGGAAAAAGAGGGAATTAATATAAAATATTTAGATCTCCCAAAAAAGGAATAACTTCCTTCACCTTATAGGATAGAGGAGCTAGTTAAGTACCACCTTAAAAAAGGTGCATCAATCTCAACAGATCAATCAAGATTTTGATGAAAATATGATCGGGAGCTTCAGCAATGCAGCCCCATCGTCATAAGTAGATTGAAATTTGTTTTGCCAAGTTCCTTGTTCAAATTCTGACACAAAGTTTCAAATTGTGATGGAGAAAAAGGGCATTTGGCTCATGACATCAATTGTTGGTGGATGTAAATTTATTGGGTAGACCAGAAAAGTGATAGGCTTTGAACTTGCATTGCCCAATAAGGAAGCTCTAAACCAGTTATTGTGACCACTTGAACAATGCCCAATTTGATGGTACTGAGTCTTGTTTTGAACTTGAAAAGTGTTACATTATTGGTATCTATCATTGAATTGGTGCCTTGACCCTAGCATTCTTGTGTGGGTAATTGTTTCCTCAAGAACATGTTAGATCCCACTAGCATGCCCTTTTAGGCAATTCTAATAAAGAAAATCGCTCTCTTTTCCTCTCTTCACAATTTTAAAAGGTAAGGAGGAAACGAAAATAAAAATAAAAAAATCAAATATCTTCTCATGAGAGATGTTCTAATCTCAAGCTGCTTTTTCTGTAAAAGGGGGGACCACTTTCTTCAGCTACTTGCACATCACCATGTGTAATCTCTAGTAGGATACCTTAAGTTCCAACTGCACCTAGTAATTTTTAAATAAATATATAAAGATCATGCACTAGTTTTTTTTTTAATGTCTTAAAATTGATGCTCTAGATACTATGCTTAATATCATTTTATAAATAGATAAATAAATATTAAAGATAATGAATTATTATCATTTAAAACATGTCTAAAAATTGATGCGCTCTAGATATATAGCTTAACATAATTTTCTTAGTATATAATTTTGCATATAATTATGAGTACGAAAATACCTAGAAAAGGATGGATAAATTTTCTAAATGTGAATTAGAAATCGGGTATAGAAAAAAGAAAAATATAAGGCATGATATTAAAAATCGACATTTTGTGTGTTGGGAGGGGTGGGGGGGGGGGGGATGGCGTGAGCAGCACGCTTCCATGCATGTGCATGCGGGCCGGATATTGAATGCATGCACGCATGTATGCATGCATGATGGCTGCATGCACATGGGTACCGAGATGTATGCGATTCCCATGTGGGCGGGGCCCACACCCTCGCATTAGCGCGCAGCATGATGGGATGATGGATGGCGGGGCTCATCATGCACGCATGGCATGGCATGCCCGCATGATGAGCCCCATGGGGATCGCATATATCTGGCTCCACTCTTTGACACGTCTTAGAAACGTTTCATGCTTTTCTTTTCCTTTTCCCCAACAAAAGAAAAAGGGACTCTACCATTATTTCGAAATTTGGCCTTTCCATGCCTATTGTCTCCTAAGGGTTGGTCCCCACCTCGAGGGCGCTTCTAAGCACCGCGCCGCATGCATGTAGAATTTGCTTGTGCAATTGAGGACCTAGTGCGGTTTGACACTGTGATTGTGATTGTGATTGGGTGATTTGTAGTCCAATTTAGAGCCAAGTCACACACAAGTCAATTTGACTTGCACAAGTTCACTAAGACAAGTTTGTGGAACATGTGGCTACTCTTCTAGCCTTGAACTCTTGATCAGAAGGAACTCTAGTATGTTAAGTGAGTCCTCACTTAAATTGAGAGTACTAAGGTTCCCTTCATCCAATGACTAGGACCCCTGCTGACTTTTTATTTCATTGAACCGAAATGTGTTTTCTCACTCCTCTTGTTGTGTTTCTCTCCTCTTCCACATGTTGTTGGGCATGCTAGCAATGGGAGCCACTCGTTATTGTGTACTTGTGTGTGTCCTTCATACTTCATCTTCAAACCAGCCCCAACGCACAAGTCAGTGGACCTGCGAGTGGTCGGGCTCTAAGTACCCATCATTTAAGGGGTACTCTATGAATTCTTAGGAGTCATTATCACGTGGAAGCTATCTACTAGTTAGCCAAGTTGAGGCATGCCCTCTCCATTATCTCTCCTCAAACGTGGTCGATCATAATCCTACTCCTTTGCCTTCTACAAGAGCTTGCATGCAAAGTTCCATGCAGTATAATGAATGCATTATCTCTTTGATGTGATGGAGCGGCATCTAACAAGATTAAGTGTGTTGTGTGAGTAGTTAATCCCATTAACTATGTTCTAATTGGCTCTTACCACCACTAGCTCTCTGTTCGGTGGCATTCTTTTGAAGATTTCAACAATTGAAATGACACACACACACACACACACACACACACACACACACACACACACACACACACACACACACACACACACACACACACACACACACACACACACACACACACACACACACACACACACACACACACACACACACACACACACACACACACACACACACACACACACACACACACACACACACACACACACACACACACACACACACACACACACACACACACACACACACACACACACACAACACAACACACAATCATAGCCTAAAAAGGCGTAACTTAAAAGGTGGTTGTTTTCTATCATGACATACAAATATATTTACTCTAAGATTGACTAACTAGTGTGGGTTGTCCCTTACACCTAAGACTTGATCCTCATGGTTTTAATACTTTAAATAATTGTATATTAGTAACTATTATATTTCTATATTTTTCATCTTACAAAAGTGTTTTGAAGAATTACTCCTGACAATGTTTTTAATGTCTCTTATTACATACAAGAACTTGGCAAAGGTGCATAAGGGCGAGGAGGTACATTGGAAATTGTTCTTTAAAAAGAAAAAATCTAATGGTTGTTTTATAAGATATACTATGTAAAAAGAAAGAAGAGAGGGGGTGGTCCTTCTCTCTTTCATAGGATATTCTTAGGGTTCCTTTTAGTATACGATAAGGCACAACAAACCAAAATTTTGCTTTGATGAAGATAAGGAGCCTATTGCATGGTGACAACTAGTCGCTACCATGGCTCTGTCTTGCATAGCTTGATCTACCACACAACCTAGGTTTCTCTCTCATTATGTCTAAGCCTACTTCTACAAGTGCAAAATAGTCTTGCTTTCTCTTACATCATAGACTTCTCCTTCCTCTCTCTTTCTATTAAGCGAGTTTCTAAGGTTGCTTTCCATTTTTATTATGCCTGCCTCCTAGTTTACACTTCCTTTAAACATCTCTCTTCATCGTCCTCCTTCTCCTTCACCTTCTGTAAGAGCTTGAACACAAAGCTCAATGCAATATACTACATGGGGCTACTTTTGCCACGTGACAAAGTGGCCCTTAATGAGCTTAAGTGTGACATGTTTGTAGTTAAGCCCACAAACTACATTTTAATTAGTTGTGTGTGCATACACATATGCATGCATGCACATGTACATGTGCACACACACACACACACACACACACACACACACACATAATCTTAGCCCAAAGGTATGAGGAGAAAATGTTGTTGTTTTCTAGCATGGCATACAAATCTTTTCAATCTAAGCATGACAATAGGTCCTATGCATGACAATAGGTCCGACGCATGGTTTTAGGACCTAATCCTCATGGTTTTAGGAGTCTAATTATTGCATACATGTCATTGTTGTATTTCATCATATTCATCTTACATAAATTTTGTGGAGACCCTCAACATCATTTTTAATCTTACTTATTATATATAAGCACTTGGCAAAGGTGCACAATACTTGTAAAAGAAAATACACAATATTTCTATGTTCAATCATTTTTGAAAAGGGAGATGGGTAAATTTTTGGAAAAAGAACAAATATAATTATTATTTTATAAGATATAGTATGTGGAAAAAAAGGAAGAGAGAGGCAACCACTTTCTCTTTCATAGTATCCGTAGGGTTCCTTGCTCTACATAGTGAGGAACAACAAACCAAAAATTTGCTTTTCTAGAGCATGCTACACATGCTTTGATAAAGGAAAGTAGCTTGCTTGTGTGGTGACAACCAATCACTATGATACCTCATTGTCTTGCACTTGTTGATCTACCACACATCCCTAGGCATCTCTCTCATAATGTCTACTTCATCAAACCATAGCCATATAGGTGCAACCATGCTTGCCTTTGTGTACGCTCAAAACATGGTAGTTTTGCAACACCTCACAAATATTGAAACACTCAAGTTTGCTATACTTAGCCATGCTTTACACCTCTAGGCATCATATTCATGCATGTGCTTTGGTTCAACCACAACCATAGGGGTGGCACTATGCCCATTTATGTTGTGCATTGAAGAAATGCCATGGGCCAATAATACCTATCTCATATTCATTCTACACTCTTCGCATGAAAGACCATATTCTTGGCCAACTGAATAGCACTCATAGAATCGGTATGTAGTATAGAAGTAACAATATTACTAAGATTTGCCACCAATTGGCCTAATCATAGGGCCTCCTTACTTTCCTCAATGGCTACAACATGTGCTAACTTAGTAGTAGATAAGGCTGTGCATTTTTGCACCCTAGACATCCAAAAAATAGCACCTCCAACAATAATGAAGACATACCTAGAGGTAGACTTCGTACTATATGCACTACATAGTCAGAGTTAGTATAACCCGTGATGATTATACTATCTTGACTACCATAGAAAATGCTCATATTTATAGTGCCCTTCACGTACTTCATGATACCCTTCATGGCATCCCAATATCACTGGCTAGGTGTAGCCATATAACATACCACAACTCCCATTGAAAATGCTATGCTGCAACGAGTGGCTATCATGGCATATATCAAACTGCCCATTGTAGATGCATAAACCATCTTAGCCATCTTGAACTTTTGGTCATCTAATTAGGTACAATCTGCGTGACTGGCCTTCACATGGGAAGATTAAGGACAACCAATAGGCTTAACATCCTGCATAAGGAAGCATTCAAGGACCTTCTCTATATACTCCTTGGTATGACAAGTAAAGGAGCCCTTGAACCAATCATGTGTGATTCACATCCCAAGAATATGTGAGGTCTACCCCATATTCTTCATCTCAAAGCTCTTCTTGTGCTGAGTTTTCACAGCATTGAACCCATCATGAGCTGTCTAGCAATCAATATATCATTTACATAGAGTACCAAGATAATAAGACTACCATCACAAGCCTTCTTCGTGTAGAGACACAAATCCATATTACTATAGGAGTAAGATTGCAATTGTATAAATGCATCAAACTTATGATACTATTCTCTAGGTGCCCACTTAGGATCATAAAGGCTCTTTCTCAACTTGCACACTAGGGGTTTCCTATCCTTTTCTTGAAAAGTCTTAGCCTGCTATATATAAATCTCATCATGCAAGTCCCCATGTAAGAAAGACGTCTTAGTGTTCATTTGATAGAGATCCATATCTAACTAAGCAACCAAGGTAGATCTAATTGAGCAACCAAGGTCAACACCAAGTGTAGGATGATCATCTTAACTATAGGAGAAAAGACCTCATCAAAGTTAACACTATGCTCTTGATTAAAACCTTTAGCAATCAATTTGGCCTTATATTTTGGTTTGGGGCATCCAGGGGTACTCTTCAACTTATACATCCATTTGCCCAACAATGCATGTTTTCCATTGGCTAAAGAAACCAAATCCGATGTATTGGTTTTCTACAGTAAATCAGACTCAGGCTGTTGCATAGCCCTCTCCCAAGAGTGAGTATCACATTTGCATATGGCCTCCTCATAAGCAAGAGGATTACCAAAATCTATCACCATAACATAGTCCATGGAGGGCACAAACCAGTCATATCTCTAGTAGATGTTAGATAGGATATACAAGCTGTGGGGCCTATAATTACTATCTAACATCATGATCATGGACCCCTAGGCATTAATTTCAAGCTATCTACTTGGCTATATGGGAGCAGGAGGCTCCTCCTAAAATATCGCATTGCATACCTCAACTACCTAATCAAGATGTTCATACATCTCCTCATGGAAAACAACGTCATGGCTATGGATGAATTTCCTAGGCTGTGGATCCCATAGGTGATAGCCCATCTCACTTACATCTCCATAACCAAGAAAGATGCATTTCATAGATTTAGGATCTAACTTATTACATTTTTCCTTGAGAACATGGCAAAAAGCCTCACATCCAAAAATATCCAAATGAGCATATGATGGAGGTTTTCCAAAACCATACCTCCTCTATAACTTGACAAAAAATAGTAGTGCATGGGGTTTTGTTTATCAAGTGTATGGAAATAGTAACTACCTAGCCCAGAAATACTATGCTAAGCTTGCATGGCTAGCATACTACAGACTCTCATGTTCATGCACTTGGCAACACCATTCTAGGATGGGGTGTAAGGGGTGGTCAATTGATGCTTAATATCATGCTCATTGCAAAACTTCTCAAATACTTTAGAGACATATTCACCCCCATATTTGACCTTAGCTATTTCAACCTATATCCAATCCGGTTTATCAACAGGAGCAAGCTAATGTTGAAAGGTAGCCAATATATTTAATTTTTACTTTATTGGATATACCCAAATAAAAGTCACAAAATACTTCATACCACCTAGTGGCTAACAAGGCATGGGACCACACACATCAGAATGAACAAAAGCTAGAGGCTCACCCATGCATGTAATTCTAGACTTCTTATGAGAACTATGTGTCTACCTACCATAAAGACAATGATGATGTGAATCAAAACATTTGTAGTCAAGGAGTGAAAGATGTTGCAAATGTGAAAGCATTTTGATTCCTTTTAAGGACATGTATTCAAGGCAATGATGTCATAAAGATACATGTGGCATGTCAGTCCCCACAACCAAAACATGGTCAGTAGACTGAGATACAAGCAAGGGATAGAGGCTTCCAGCCTTGGCATCTCAAGTATAGATAAGATTTCCACACGTAATCTTCCATATGGAATCATAAAAGATACATGATATATTGCATCATCCAACTATCTAGTAGAGATTAAGCTTGTGGTCAAAGTTAGAACATGGCATACATCATATGAAACAACAATGATGCTTGAACCAAACTATAGTCCAATCTCTTTGTAGGGTAACATGGAAAATAGCCCACAAATCAAGTAGGCAACATTGAGAAAAAGTGGATGAGGCATCGGCCAATTGACTAGCATCAAGAGAAAAAGCTACCAACATATAATCATCATTAAACTCAGGATCCAATGTATTTATCTCCTCAATTTTTATGCTCGGCTTATTAGGAGCAATGCTAAGATCATAAAATTTATCTTGTACTTTGCCCTCCTCTTTCTCCTTGCTCTTATCATCATGCATCTTATGATACTATGACTTAATATGACCATGCTCCCCACAATAATGACATGTAAGAGAGGCCTTATGACCATGGGACTTACTGAGAGATTGCATACAAGACTAAGACCTCTATGAGTCTCTATCATAGCAATCATTACCACTCTTACCATCATGTTTGTCCCAAATAATTGGTGCATGAGAAGTATGGGCTACATTTCTTTTTATTTATCTCATCAATGAGTAAGGCGCCCTCAACATCTTGGAGTTTCAAACCATCCTTAGGTATATTAGCACACGTGGTAGTACAAAAAGTGTCCCATGACTCGAGAAGTATCACAAGCAAGAACAAGGGAGGAAGATTGTCCATCCTCAAACTCAATGCCCTATGAAGTCAACTAACTAAAAATTGGGTGAAACTCATTCAAATGCACAGACACACTTGTCCGTTCCTTAATGTGAAGGTTTATGAGCTATCTCAACCAATACATCTATGAAGCAGGACTTTGCTTATCATAAAGATTAATGCCTTTGGGCTTTATACATATCTCATCCAAATCATCCAGAGTATCCTGATTAATGCCTTTGGGCTTTATACTCTTGGTTTTCAAAGGCCTAACCTACTTCTTTTGAACCGATACTTGACATATTTGCATCTTCAAATAGGTAAAATTTGTGCCATCAAGCTTTTTAATATCGACAATAGCAGTATCTTTTGAAGAACCAACCATAATGAAAGTATACCAATGTAAAATCCAAGAGAATGGGCTGCTGTAAATGACTTACATAAGGATATTTATATACATAAGCCTAAGTACTTTGAGGAAAAGGGCAAGGAACACCTAGTGTGTAAGTAGAGAAAGAGTCTACATGGACTTAAACAAACACCTAAAGAATGATATCATAAGTTTAATACCTTTATGCATTCACAAGCTTACTCCCATAGTGATATGAATTCGTATCTTTACATGAAAAAGGCCCGTAATGATAGCCTTATCATTTTGGTGATATATGTTGCTAACATGAAAATTTGATGGAAGTTCTCATGATGAGCTAGATGCTTTGAAGAGTCAACTTAAGAAGAGCTTTGAGATGGACATGGGGTATACCTCTCATATCCTTGGTATGCACATTATATGTAATCACTCTTCAGGGTCCTAGAAGGAGTACATTCATAAAGTCCTTGAGTGGTTCCATATATAGGGTGGTAAGGCCAATGGCTATCCATTATCTTCTCATGTGAAGGTGAGTCAAGCAGATTGTCCCCAATCAAATGATGAGAGGGCCAAGATGGCCAAAATTTGTAGTGGGCAGTTTGATGTCTGCCATGATAGCCATTATACTTAACATAGCATTTGCAATGGGAGGTTTTGCTCGTTATATGCTAACTTCTAGTAGGCAACATTGCAATGTCATAAATGGTATCGTGAGATATCTTAAGGGCATTATAGATATGTGCATTTGTTATGGTAGTGAGGATACTGGAGTCGTGAGCTACATTGATTCAAAGTATGTAGGACATGTAGATAGTAGAAAGTCCACATGTGGCTATGTCGTGCTATATCACATAATCTGGTGTTTCATGCGAAGATCAAGAACATTGAGGTCCGTTATCACATCATCATAGAGGTGGTTGAGAACAAGTATATAAAGCCTGTCAAGATCTTAACTAAGAATTGTACAAATCTCCTTACTAAAGTTTCCTAGTGGAACATTATGCCATCCTTAGGAAGATGATGGGTGTAGGATGAGATGACGTCTATTCCTCATCCTATTGTACTTGTATGGACACATTGTACTTTGTCACTTTTTTGTAATTTTCTTCACACTCAAACACATTTCCATTTAAGTGGGAGGTTGTTGGGGGTTAAAGGCCACCTGTGCCTAGTGCCTATATTTACTTGTACTTACTTCTTGTACACTTGTACACTATAGGTGGTGGTCACCTATCACTATCACTTTATTCATTATTTTTTACATCAAAATAGAATAAGGAAATGTAGGACACACACATTGTGACTATTGGAGTTCCCACATACTATCATGCTATCTCTTGCTTGAACCTCCATAGCGCTTGCTTCTCTCTTGCCTACATTCATGCTTCCACTTCTCCTCCAACTTTCACATCTCAAGGTGGGAGTTGAGACGTTAATTTGATCCTTTCATAGTTACTTGCAATTTGTTGAGATGCTAGCATTGGTGACGTACACTTTTGAAGGTTTACAAACTTTGAATAATAAGCTTCTAGGGCCTAGAGAGACTATAGAGTTCAATCCTCTTTGATGGATTCAAAGGTTTAACTTTGAATAATAAGCTTCTAGGATAAATTTTAATTAGAACTCAACAGAAACTATAGAGTTCAATCCTCTTTGATGGATTCAAAGGGTGGAGATAGGTAACATCCCTTGATTGCTTCTTTACTTGGTGCAAAGTTCACAAAGCTTTATCTAATGGATTATCTTGGCACCATTGCTTCCATAAGAGCTTGGCTTCTCTATTGATGTGAAGGCATATAGTCATGGGTTGATTACCAACAATAGTTCTTGGAGCGATGAATTATCATCCATTGCCTTGATCCAAGCTTATATATCCTACCCAATCTCAATTCCTTCTCTATTGAAGTTAGACAATTGGATTTGTTTTGGAAGGAATCTCTTCTCTTAAAGATCCTTTAAGTTGTTGTAATTCATTTTTATGATTTGGCAATTCTAGATTAAACACAAGTATTAATTTAGAAATCTTAGATACTTTATAAGATAACTCTCTCTCTCTCTCTCTCTCTCTCTCTCTCTCTCTCTCTCTCTCTCTCTCTCTCTCTCTCTCTCTCTCTCTCTCTCTCTCTCTCTCTCTCTCTCTCTCTCTCTCTCTCTCTCTCTCTCTCTCTCTCTCTCTCTCTCTCTCTCTCTCTCTCTCTCTCTCTCTCTCTCTCTCTCTCTCTCTCTCTCTACAAGGAACATTCTAAGGTATTCAAAATGGAATATCACAAAAACAAAAGGTCTTGTGATTTGGATTCTAATCATCATGAATTTCATGAAGTGGCACTAACAAGAATTTAAGAGATCATCTTGATATCTCTAAAGCCACATAAATTGGTGGTAAGATAGGGAATCCTTCGATGGTAGATCCATTTTAGGAACCTTTGCCATATACTAGAATACAATATGGGGATAAAGCTTGGGTGACTTGGTAATAGATCCAATGATGCAATGGCATTGTCTCACCATCGTTGGTTAGAGTCATTGGTCTGTTATCCTTCAAATTTATATAGAGATGAACAAACTTTAGCTCCTCTATCCATATTGTATCTACTTGCAATCAATTTTGAGATTCATAATGGTTGGAATTGATCATGGAGAAAGTGACAAGAGATCCTGCATGGCATTTCATGAGACTGACCTCATGAAAATAAAACAAATTGGGGATTCAAAATATGTTCATTAAGAGTAGTCATTACACTTTCCCAAAACTCTATATTCAAGGATTGAAACATTGTTTGGTAATTGAATACCATAAATTGTGAATAGGCATGCTTAACATTCTATACCATTGTGGTCTACTCATTAGACTAAAAATATATAAATATTATCTATTGTGTGGGAATGAGTACAAAACTTCTTCAATCATGAATCTCTTCAAGTTCCTTGCATCTAAAAGTAGGTGGGAATGAGTACAAAACTTCTTTAATCATGAATCTCTTTAAGTTCATGGTAGACAAATGTAGGTGGGTTAGCTTTTGGCTCTAGGAATTGATTCTAAAGATTAGGGTACTTAGGGAATTGATCATTCTTGGTCATGGTTCTTTCCAAGATGAAAATCTTATTTAAGGAGGAATAAAAGTAGTATATTTTCATAGGTACATTTGTTGACAACTCTCAAAATCAATTTAAGTATCTTGAAATACATGCATCTAAATAAGTAGTAGCCTCACATAATGGGTATATTGTATATGAGATAATCCCAAACATATACATTAACAAATATGCATGCTATATAATAGACTCACGTGCTAAGCGCTTTGGTTTACACAAACAATACTTCAAGGGTAGCCTGATTATATGACTTCAAATAAGCTAAACCTAATGTTTACAAGATAATTCACTAAGTAACTACACATTTAATTTCTCATATATAAGTATCTCTTGAGTGACAATACAAGAACGCTTTACTTTGCATTTGATGCCAGGAGGCATATTCCATGGTGGATTTCGTGAGGTTTTGCGATGGATTCCATAAAATTATATTTATTTACCGAGGCTCGTACACAAGGTGGATTCCTTGTGCGAAAAGTCGATGGGGATGCCTGTCCTTTTCAGATGTCTCGTTTATTTGATGTGCAAATGGGTGATTCCATAGCGGGTGATTTCGCAAAATACATATTTAAATTAATGGACGTTTATGATTTTAGAGTGCAACTCGTATTAAATTAAGGTTAGGACAGAGTTCTAACCTATTTATTTACTTTGTAGCTGAAGACTACTAGGTATTCACTTTTGTCAGTTTAATTTTATTATTTTCTAACAATGGTAAATGCTTCAGTTGATGTGTAGAGCAAGCGATGGTTGCACTGGGAAGCATTGGGCGATAGCATGTATTCAAGTTATTTAGAAAAAATTATCATTTTTTATGAGTGCACGTCTTAGGCGTGGTGCCAATATTTATTTTGATGTGCTTATTTATTAAAGTGCCTGACATATATTTATTATTTTGTATGCGCATGGGTGCACAATTTAAATATTCATTATTGGTCATTGTATTTGGGCACAACCCGACTCTTGGAACATCCAACCGCTTTATTCTTTATTTGGACAAAAGCAAACACAAAAGCTAAAGCATACTAATTGTAAATTTAGGCTATTATTGAGCTTCGAGATGAATAATATATTAAATACATGCTTTGTGGAGTGCTCACACAAGGCATAGGGGCAGATTGTATCCAATTGGTCTTTTTGCTTCATGTTATGCAAGTCTATTCTCTTGGATTTTGAGCAAAAAGTAGAGTTCTTTGTTCATGGGGACCTTCCAGCACTCCCTACGTATGCATATGGCATCCGATTTGCGCACCAGTGGTATCAGAGAGAAGTTGAGATCGAGGGCTTCCAATCGCTTACCATCTCGTGCAAAGGCGAAGCTCCTAGAATGAACGGGCTCTACAGTCAGTCTCACGACAATTTGTCAATACCAACGCATTCCTGGCGGTGAAGAACCCCCTGCTATGAAGTCTACATAGTCGGATTGCGAAGGACTAGCCTCTACTGGCAGAGGACCACCTGGGAATTTACTTTGCTAAGTCTACTTTTTCTCTCGAAAAGAATTCAAGATTAGTGGTTAATTAAGCTTAATACTTAAGCTTGAGAAGCTTAAGACTTTAAGTCTTTGGCAATTTGATGACGGCGTGGCGGTAGGACGTACTGCAGTCCAACAGGCGGCATCAAACAACTCTCGAGGTCCTGGATTTTTAAAAAAAAGCTACTAAGTTTTTCTTAAGCTTAAGTTTTTAAGCTTACTAAGGTTTCCCATTTTCAAGTTTAAACCCCTACTCAAGCGTGCATTCACGCTCGTTTTATCTCAAGCTAGTTTTCGACCTCCCTGCAAGTCCCTGTTCACACCTGCGCTATGATAGAGACAAATTCCAACAAGCAAAGAATCACACGCAGATTATACAGATGACGTATCCACTTGGAAGAAGGTCGTCATCAATTTCCGTAACCGTGAAGAAGAAAGATTGCTAAAAAGCCACCAAAAAAAAAATGCAAGCCTTGTAAAGCCAACCTTGAGCTATGCTCATCTCGCTAATAGGATTTCGAGTGTGTGAGGTTGTTTAAAATTTTGCAGGATGACCAATCAAAATACATAAGATTTTATGGTTGAAGGTGATCTACCGAAAACAATGATGGAACAAAAACTGGACCTAATTATGATGCAGCTTCAAGAGGAACGAAAAGCACGTCAAACTTTGCAAGCTCAATTGGCCAGTCTTAAACAATCTACTGCTGATCAAGATGGACCGCAACTTGAAGATATTATACGACGTATGATTGATGCAACACTTGAAGCACAATCTATTCATAAAGAAATCAAGATAAGTAAAAGAAATTTCAAATTTCGTACTTTCGATGGGTCACGCGATGGAAAGACTATACTTGCTTTTATCAGTCAATTTGATGATTATTTCCATGAAGAACAGTATGACGAAAAAGACAAAATTAAGTGTGTCACTAATCATTTAGTGGACAAAGCATCCCTATGGTGGACTGTTGTCCGCAAAAGCATTGATTGTCCTACTACTTGGGCAACTTTCCAAAAGAAATTTTTGCTGAATTTTCTTCCACCCCAATTCCACGAAAAAACAATCAAACAGTGGGATCTTCTACAGCAAAGAGATCGTGAGCCTATTTCACAATATACCAAGTTTTTGGAATGCTTTATTGCAACTTTGAATGCTCGAAGATGTACCTGAGGCGACCCATAAAAGCGCAAGTTTATGTCTGGTTTGCTTAGTTACTTCTATGCGAAAGTGAACATGTTCAAGCCAATGACTCTCGAAGATGCAATTTCCTTGGCCAATGATGTTGAAGACAAAATTCGAGAACCAGAGAAGCGACCACAACAATTCTCAAACAATGGTAACTTCGGTACAAAGCAATTCAATTCTAATTTTTGAAGATTCAATCAAAACCATTTTCTTCCATCTTTATTCCATAAATCTTGGACACGACCCCCTGCTTTACCATCAAACACAAATCCAAATCCTAAGCCATCACTTTAGCCAAATCCTAACATTCCTAAACTTCCCGCTATTACCAATAATATTTCTAAAGCCAAATCCATAGTCTGTTATAAATGCCATCAACCTGGACATCTAGCGGCGAATTGTCAATCCAAAAAGCCAACTATTCACATCAACTATTTGGGAGCGACTGAAGATGAAGACCGTAAAGAAATGTCAAATTTCACGGAAGACGATGACGATAATGGCACTACTTCAGATACTTTACCAGGTATACCAAATCCCCATTCTTTATTAACGATGAAATGTCTTGTGCATGGTAAAGAAAAGACTGTTTTACATTATGATGGAAGTACACATGATTTTATTTCTGTAAAATTGGTCAAAGAATTGAATTTACATATTGTTTCCACTCATTATCGCATCAAGGCTGCATTCTTAGGCACTAGATACAATTGAACACAACAATTGCATGACTTAGAAATTAAAATTGGTGATTATGTTGAATGCAAGAATTTCTTAGTTATGCCTCTGCAATCTAGTGGCATTATTTTAGGAATGCCTTGACGTCATCAGTATAATCCCAATATAGATTATTCCACACATTCAATGAAGATTCATTCTCATGGAAAACAAATCACATCGCATGGTATGCACACTTTTGATAATTTTCCATTGCTTAGTCATACATAGGCTAAACATGCATTAAGAAAATGTAGCAAATCCTATTTAATCTGGGTGAATGAAATTGAAATTAAGAACAATAAGATGCATCCTAGACACACCCAATTTCTTTCACAATTTAAAGACTATTTGGCTGTTGACTTACCACCTGGTTTACCACCCACATATCCTAAAGATCATAAAATAGACTTAATTCCAGGTTCTCAACCACCATGTAAAGCACCTTATCGACATAATCAAATTGAATAGAAATAAATTCAAACTCAAGTTGAAGAATTGTTAACTCGAGGACTCATTAGACCCAGTAATTCTCCATTTGGTGCACCTGTACTATTAGTTAAAAAGAAAAACAACACTTATAGGATGTGCATTGATTATCATGCCCTAAATAAAATCACTATCAAAAATAGATATCCGATCCCTAGGGTAGACGATCTTATGAACAAACTACAAGGGGCTGCAATATTTAGCAAAATAGATCTTAAATCTCGATATCATCAAGTACAACTGGACACAACTGACATTTCCAAAACTGCATTTAGAACTCAATTTGGACATTATGAATTCCTTATTATGCCTTTTGGTTTAACTAATGCACCAGCCACATTCCGTCGTATGATGAATCGCATAATGAACATTATGAACATTTATCTTTGGTTTTTAATTTACTAAAAGAGAATCAATTATATGCTAATCCTGAAAAGAGTGAATTTTTCCAAACACAAATTGAATACTTAGGACATATTGTTTCATCTGAATGTATTAAAGTTGATCCTAAAAAGATAGAAGCAATTTTGAATTGGCCGATACCTAAAAATGTGCATGAATTACGTTCTTTCTTAGGTCTTGCTAGCTTTTACAAAAAATTTGTGAGAAATTTTTCATTGCTTGCATTACCTTTGACAAAATTATTAAAGAAATGTATTGTATATCATTGGTCTGAAAATCAAAAGTCCTTTGATTTACTGAAACATGCTTTAACCCATGCTCCTGTATTGCAACTCTCTGACTTTAATATACCATTTTTCCTAGTAGTCACTGACACTAGTGGATCTGGAATAGGAGCTGTCATTATGCAAGATTCCCATCCCATAGCCTACTCCACAAGCTTAAACCCTTTGAACTCAAGTATTCTACCTATGATAAAGAATTACTAGATGTAGTACAAGCTTTACGTCAATGGAAACACTATTTAATGGGATCTGAATTCATGATTAAAACTGACCAACAAATTATTAAACATCTTCTTAGTTAGCCACAAATATCTGATTGACACATTAAATGGGCTGCTTTTATTCAAAGTTTTCATCCACTTATCCAATATCAACCCGCAAATGAAAATGTTGTTGTCGATTCCTTGAGTAGAAGACCAACTATTCATAATATCTCTGTGATATCTTTTGATTCTCTTATCCCTATGAAAGATACCTATGATCAAGACCCTAGTTTTCAAGCTGATTGGAATAAATTAATTGACAATAACTAGATTCCAATTGATTCATTGTCTTATGCTGATGGATTTATGTTTTATGAGAAAAGGTTATGTGTAAATGTTCCATTTAGATCATTTGTGTTGCACAAAACTCATTGTTCCCCATATCAAGGCCATAGAGGTATTATTTTCACTTTATGTACTTTGATTGAAGATTTTTATTGGCCACGGATGGGATCTGATGTTTCTAAATTTGTATCTGAGTGTTTAATTTGTCAAAGAGTTAAGCGACACCATGGTAAGCAGTATGGTTTGTTAATACCTTTACCAATCCCTGAAAGACCATGGGAGCATATTTCAATGGATTTTATTACTAGTTTGCCTAACACTCAAGCTAATCATGATATGATTTGCACTATTGTAGATCGGTTTAGCAAACATGCATATTTCATTCCATGCAAGAAAACATTAACTGCATCTCAAGCCACTTAATTGTTTCCAAAAACTGTTTTACTAACCATGGTTTACCAAAAGTTATTATTTCTGATCATGATTCTAGATTCTCCAATAATTTTTGGACTACTTTTTTTGCTAATTGAGACACAAATATTGATTTTTCATCTGCATTTCATCCTAAAACAAATGGGCAAACAGAAGCTACAAATAGTACAATCTTGGATCTTTTACGTGCATACATAATTTCAAAACCACAGACCTGGGATACACACTTGCATTTACTTCAGTTTGCATACAATAACACTCCACATACAGCTACACAAAAAGCACCTTTTGAAATCATTTATGGATATAGATTGCCTACACATGTTGCTTCATTGTCCAACAAAGTTAAAGCTGCTGATGATATTGCCAACATGCATGCTACTATTTTTTATGAAGTTAAAAATATGATTGCGAAAGCCTAGCAATCATATACTAAACAAGCAAACAAGAAAAGAAAAGCTATGAATTTCACAGTTGATGATCATGTTTGGTTACGAATTGAAAAAAGAAGAGTACAAAGTATTGAGAAACACCCTATTGTAAAGTTAGCTCCTAGATTTTATGGAGCTTTCAAAATCATTCACAAAAGCAATGACAATGGCGTTAAATTAGAACTACCCCAACACTGGAAAATACACAACACTTTTCATATCAGTTTGTTACGACCTTTCAAAGGCCAATTACATGTCCATCCTGTCTATGAAAATCCTCCTTTGTTAGAAGAAGAAACTGAAATCCTTGAACCTGAGACTATTTTAGATATCGACTTTATGACCACTAGAACTGGCCATAGATATTCTAGATATTTGGTGAAATTTAAAAATCATCTTGTTGAAGAGGCCCAATGGATGCACGCTCGTGACCTAAGTACTTACCCCTCACTGCTCACTCCACATTGAGCTAATAGCAATTGAGGACAATTGTTATCCCACCCCGGGGTATGATGCTAGGAGGCATATTCCACAGTGAATTCCCTGAGGTTTTGCGGTGGATTCCATAAAATTATATTTATTTGCCGAGACTAGTACACAAGGTGGATTCCTTGTGTGAAAAGTCGATGGGGATGCCTGTCATTTTCGAGCGTCTCGTTAATTTAATGTGCAAGTGGGTGATTCCACAAAATACATATTTAAATTAATGGAAGTTTATGAGTTTAGAGTGCGCACTCGTATTAAATTAAGGTTAGGACAGAGTTCTAACCTATTTATTTATTTTGTACCTGAAGACTACTAGGTATTCACTTTTTTCGGTTTAATTTTATTATTTTCTGACAATTGTGAATACTTCAATTGATGTGTAGCTCAGGTGGCGGTGGCACTAGGAAGCACTGGGACGATAGCATGTATTCAAGTTATTTAGAAGAAATTATCATTTTTGATGGGTGCGCGTCTTAGGCATGGCGCCAATATTTATTTTGGCACGCTTATTTGTTAAAGCACTTGACATATATTTATTATTTTGTATGAGCATGGATATACGATTTAAATATTCATTATTGGTCATTGTATTTGGGCACAGCCAGACTCTTCGGGCACCCAACCGCTTTATTCTTTATTTGGACAAAAGCAAACAAAAAAGCTAAAGCATGCTAATTGTAAATTTGGGCTATTATTGAGCTTGGAGATGAATAATATATTAAATACATGCTTTGTGGAGCACTCACACAAGGCATGGGGGGAGATTGTACCCAATTGGTCTTTTTGCTTCATATGGTGCAAGTCTATTCTCTTGGATTTTGAGCAAAAAGTAGAGTTATTTGTTCTTGGGGACCTTCCGACGCTCGCTACGTACGCATACGACATCTGATTTGTGCACCAGCATTACTAGTCCACAACAAGACACCTACTACTAGTGGCAATGGAATTAAGAAAGTAAACTTGTTCGAGTAGGTGACATGGTTTGAAATTGAGCAGTGCTTTTGGCATTTGCAACACAAATTGTGAAGCTAGCTTTTACTAATTGTGAAGTTAGCTGTTACTCTAATGATGATGGATGTCTTAATTTTGTAGGTAATAAAAACTTTCCCTCTTCACTTACATTCTGGTGACTTGACAATGCATTGACATTATAATTATCAATTGTATTTTATTACTATAATATATCTTAATTCATTTGAAAGGAGTAAAAAGAGAGTTCTTAGCTCCTTGCAATTATACATGTCTGAATTCTCAAGTATGATTGTGAGTTGTAAATGTCTCTTGAAAAGACACTTATATGCATGCTTGTAAACATGAAATACATGTGTATCTTATATGTTTAAGCATGAAGGTGCTTTCTTGTCATTTTTAACTATGTACATTTTACAAAGATGGATGTGTGCTCCTCTTATTTTTGCATTCTCATTAGCCATTCAAATTTACTATGGCTTTGTACATCAACTTAATATAGAATTAGTGGTTGTGTGAATATAAAACATTTTAGTCGACAACCCATGTGGTGTAAGTCAATATTCTCAAGCAAGCTCATTGCCCAACATTGATGTTTCATAGTGTAAACCCATGTTCAATCAATACATTTTGAACATTTGTCAACGCATGGGAGCCTCGACCTTCACACCAAGACTTTGTCCTTTAATATCATTGGAAAATAAAAGTATACCATACTCTTGGAATTATGTAGCAAATGCAATGCACTTGCAAATTTCATAGAGATATTCTTGTAAAACAACATCTTTAACTATAAATCTCTATATCCAAGGAAGATTTTGAAATTGAACACAAACAACATTACTCTCCTTTTTCATGTTTCTCAATGTTCTCTTATTTCTAGAACATTATTGGATTAGAGAAACATGTCAAGTAAGTTGTCTTTCTTGAAGAAATAGAGATTGCATTTCTTTACTTTGTAAGGAAAAGTTGATACAATATTGATTTAAGCATAGAGTTAGACAATTATAAGATTTCTATTAACTTGAACCAACACAACTTAAAGCTTATCATACATTTGCATGATAAAATAGAATCCCCACAATCTTTGTAGAAAATTAAAGCTTATTGACTTGGAAATGGTTTCGAGATTGGTATTATAATAATTTTTTTGGTCATAGTTAACTTTCAAGCATGTGTGGGAGTTTAGATACATAGGACAAAGCTTGTATACGTAATAAAATCAGGTTACAAAGGTTTGAGATGAAACAAGAGGAACATTTAGACAATATTAAATCAACATTGGATACACAACGCTTCCAATTCTTCTTCCATATGCATTAACAATAGTTCTTGATAGGGGGATCCTTTTGCTTTATGAGGTCCTAAAATAGTTTGATAAATACCTTAGCATTTAGAAATGCCTTCTAAAGCACTATAGAGGGTAGGACACAACAAGGCTTCATATCTCACATTTGGATATCTTAATTCTACCCACAAAGAGGACGCCTAGAATTTTCATATTGTTTTAAGATTGCTATTGCTCCATCTTTGATTGTGCACTTACACATGCTTCCATCCATGAATAGCAAATAAACATTTTGGAAATAAAAGATAGAGTCAAAATACTCAAATTGTATGCCTCATTGTGGATTTACCCTACTTCTAAACTAGATTCTTTATACACGAAAAATTTAAAGTTCATTCAAATAGTATATTAGAAAATTTGGGAATTCTCATACAGTTTGGGAATTCCCAATATAGTTAATATTTGGTCACATGATCAAATCTTGTCCCCTTACTTGAAAGTGCAGTCTAGCCTAATTACTATATAGGTTGTCTTTCCAAGTCCCACTTTGAAGCATGGGTTAAGATTTAGCCACATGGCCAAATCTTTACCTCTTATTTGAAAGTGGGACTTGGAAATTCCCAAATTCTCTAATATGGTGTTTTCATCATCATGAGGTACTTCATGAACATTTTAAGTCAAGAATATGATTCACAAGTACATTATCTCTTCCATTATAAGTAATACTTTTAATTTCAGATCCATAAGGATTAAACGATGTATTATACTACAACTTTTTTTTTTCTTATCACTCTAATTCTACACTAGATTGTTTATACAAGAAAATTTCAAGTTCATTCGTCATTATGAGGTATTTCATGAACATTTTGAATTCAAGAATATGATTCACAAGTGCATTATCTCTTACATTTATGAACAATACTTTTAATTTCAAATCCACAAGGATTAAATGATGTATTATACTCCAACTTCTTTTTTTTTAATTATCAAAACCCACAACCAACAAAACTCATGCTCAGTGTTATCTCATGATAAGATCATGTCCATGATAATTATGATACTTAGTAGAATAAGTTCATAAATGTACAAACAATACAATAAGCATGGACACATATGATATGTACACATAGAATTTAGAAGCTCTAAAGGGCTATGTGTCTAAGAGGTAATAAGATGCATTCTTCATGTGAAGAAGTATCAATGAAACTAGTTTGATGAAAGATTGATTAACAATAAAGCTAAGGTTGAAAGTTAGGGAGCTAACTAGGCTCCATGAAGAGAAGCTTGTGAGCCTATGCCTAGGATGCAAATTGAAGTTCCATTAAACTCTTATTTCCATGTTCTCCTTTAGGATTTTTTTACATTCTTTGCATTGGTATAAATAACTACATTGGAATCAAACTAGTTAATATCAAGGGTCATGCTTCTTTGTGTACTTTGAGGATAAGAGAGTAAAGATTTTCAAATCAAGTTTTGAAAGTAAGAGGACAGATTTGTAGTGGGGAAATTGTGTAGTTCTACTTTAGGTTTGCACAACATGAATTTATTTATTATCAACAAGCTTGGACCTTGCTAGCTTAATAAAGAAAGCGGGGAACCTACTTAACCAAGAATAGGGACATATTGGTTAACTATGCACACAAGCAACTTGTCTCCTTTTAGCCAAAAACAATGCCTCCTTCAATATGTCAAGAGACTAGAAAAGAAAAAAAAATCTCTAGGGAAGGAGGTAAGACTTTCTTGAGCCCTATTAGCCTCCTCCTATCAAGAAGAGGGCTAGGAGGTGAGAGGAAGAAGAGAAAAAGAGAGAGAAAGAGTAATGAGGAGAGAGAAATACTAGAAGGATATAAAAGAATAGAGAGATGCCATGAAAGCTTAGTGCAAGTATGTGAGATGAGAGATAAGAATTCTATATTGATAAAGGTTGCCAAAAATTACATGTCTCACGCCTTTTATATCTATGTTAGTGTGGCAATGTATTATTAATAACTTTCTCTCACTAACACATGTATTCCCAGCTTCTTACAATCCATCCCTACTCAAAGGTTTTCAACTATACGAAAGATGAGATAGGAATCAAATAGTGAAGAGTTATATGTTGAAATGAAGATATAAAGGAAAGCCTCTACCATATACATAATATGGATGTCTTCAAAAGGAATTAGAGCCTTTAAATCTTCAAGAAATAGCCTTTGTAAAGAGAATAGGCAACTTGTGAAAAATAGGGCATGCTGAAGAAAACTGCCATAACTTCTAATGAAAGTATCCAAATAGGGTATGCCACATATCAAAATGTAGCTTCTATTGAAGAGTACTTTGATCGTATGTAAGTGGCTAAATTCTGAAAATTAGGTAGAGTAAAATATATTCTAAAATAGACTGTTCTCTAGACCATGTTTAGAGTGCAACCAGCTCCTATGTGACTATGTCTCAGCCACCACCAATGCATCTTGTAGATAGAAAAACTTATCCAAAATGGATTCTTGCCTCCAAGAAGCTTTCTCAAGTAGTAAACCCTTCCACTTGATCAAATACTCAATGCGAGAGTGAAGCTTCTTTTTTGCATTGACCTATGACCTCCTCAAGAATGTACTGAATAAATCCTTCTTCATCCATAGGAGGGAGCTCAACAACTATTTCCACCTAGGTATCATAAAAAAGTTTTGAGCTGACTAACATGAAATACATTATGAATCTTAGTAGAAGAGGAAAGTTCCAATCGATATGCCAAGTGTCCAATACTCTTCAAGTTCTTGTAGGGCCCATAGAACCTATGAGCAAGTTTGTTGCTAGAGCCATCCCTTTAGAGTAGAATATTAAGACTTGGGTAATTTCAAGATAACTAACTCTCCCTCCTAGTACTTCAAAGGTCACATCTTCTCATCAGCATATACCTTCATTTGATCTTGAGCTTTTCTAAGATTCATCTTACATTGTTCAAGAAGGACCTGCATTATTTCCAATTCTTCTTTTCCATGAGGGTTAATCTTCTTACTAAAAATGACTATGGGTAAAGGTACCTTGTAGCCACACATACCCTCAAAGGGTGAAACTCCAATGCTAGAACCAAATGTAGCTATGAATCCCACATATACTATACATCATGATAGAAATGGCAAAGGTAAGTCTCCAACCACTTATTAACTCTTTCTATTTGACCATCAATTTACGGATGATAGATTGTAGAAGAAGCCAATTTAGCTTCCATGGAGCCGAATAATGCCTACCAAAAGTTAATCATGAACTTGGTATCCGTATCATACACAATCACATGCAATAATCCATGTAATCTAAAGATCTACTCCATGAGTTGACTATCCACTTGTGGAGTAGTGAATAGAGTCTTGGTAGGAATGAAATGGGCTACCTTAGTAAGTTTGTCCACTACCACATAAATGCTATTCCAATACTTTTTGGTAATAGGTAAACCAGTAATGGAATCCATGGTAATATGTGTCCATTTTCCTTCTAGAATAGGCAATGGCTACAATAAACCACTTGGCTTATGGGTACTATTTTTGTTCCACTAAAACAAGGCATACGCTTCATGACATAGTTCTTAATATCTTTCCATAATCCTTTCAAGTGAAATATTTTTCTAATTTTATAATAGGTCTTAAATACTCCAAAGTGTCCAGCTATGGGTAAAGAATGTAACTCCTCAATAATTTTCAACATGAAAAAAGAAGTAGAGGGAATAACAATCTTGCCCTTAAGCCAAATGAGGCTATTTTTAAGCAAATAATGTGAGTTTTTCTCCATAAGACCTTGCTATAATTTTCAAAGTACATGGATGAGCTCAGCATCCAAAAGATAGGCTTCTTGTAAAACTTCTCAATCCAATCACCATGTAACTCAGTCATAGCTGAAACCTGACATACCCATATTCTAGAGAGAGAATCAACTACTACCACATCGTCTTTGTCCATCGCGTAGAATTTTACTGTAAATCAATATATCATCAAAGAAGACTAGGAAAAACTAAAAGAGAAAAGACTACAAAATCTTATTCATCAAACTCTAGAAGATAGTTGGAGCATTACTAAGCCCAAATGGCATCACTAGGAAATAGTATAGTCCACAATCAATCCGAAAGTTAATTTTAACTTCGTCACCCTCTCACATATGGATTTGATGATATCCAAACCTCAAATCAATCTCGGTAAAGAATCTAGCCCCCTTGAGCTAATCAAGCAATTCATCAACTCTAGGTATTGGATACTTGTTCTTAACTATGATCTTGTTTGGATCCTTGTAGTAGTCAATACAAATTCTAAAGGATCCATCTTTATTCTTCACTAACAAGACCAAAGATGCATAAGATGAAGAACTAGGCTCAATAAATACCATTTGTAGTCAATACAAATTCTGAAGGATCCATCTTTATTCTTCACTAACAAGACCAAAGATGCATAAGATAAAGAACTAGGCTCAATAAATACCATTTATAAAAGCTCCTTGATTTGCTTGGTTACTTTCTCATACTTGCATTTTGACAATTTATAAGGTACCTTATTGATCGGCTCTAAATGAGGCTCTAAATCAATAGGGTGATCCATTATTCTCTTAGGAGGTAATAAAGTAGACGCTTCAAAGAAGTACATGTACTTCTCACGTAGAACTTTCAAAGTAGAATGCTCAACTAAATTCTTGGACCAATCTTCTACCTCTTTATTCAAGTGCAATACAAAAATCTATGAGCGCTTCTTGTTAAACAACACCTCTAGCAAAGGTGAAGATATAGCCAGAGATGGACCTCCTATTGTCTGCATGTCTTGTCTAATCAAAGTCAGTGTATCCCATGATTCCTATATCTAGGCCACCATAACATATGCACATAGCTGTTGTGCCCTTCAGGTACCTCATGATACCCTTGACAGCATCCCAATGCCATTTGCCAAGTGTAGCCATATAGTGTGCCACAACTCCCACGACAAATGCTATGTCAAGACGAGTGGCTATCATGCCATATATTAAACTACCCATTGTGGATGCATAAGGGATCTTGGCCATCTTGGCCTTTTGCTCATCAAACTACGAAAAATTAGCTTGGGTAAGCTTCATGTGGGAAGGTAAAGGATAGCCAATAGCCTTAATATCTTGCATATGAAACCACTCAAGGACCTTTTGAATGTACTCCTTCTATGACAATTAGAGGAGCCCCTTAGAGTGATCATGCTTAATGCACATTCTAAGAATATGTGAGGCTTGTCCCATGTCCTTCATCTCAAAGCTCTTCTTAAGCTAACCTTTCAAGGCATCCAATTCATCATGAGCACTCCTAGCAATCAATATATCATTCACATAGAGGATCAAAATCATAAGGTTACCATCACGAGCCTTCTTTGTGTATAAGCATGGATCCATATCATTGTGGGAATATCCTTATTGAATGCATAAAGGCATCCAACTTGTGATACCATTCCCTAGGTACTTGCTTAAGGCCATAGAGACTCTTTCGCAATCTGCATATACTAGGTGTTCCCTGCCAAGGTCTATAAAGCCCTTAGATTGCTCCATGTAAATCTCATTATGTAAGTCCCTATGAAGAAAAGTTATCTTGGCATCCATATGATAAAGATCCAAGTCAAGCTAAGCAACCAAAGCCAATACCACGCATAGGATAGCCATCTTCACAACATGAGAAAAGACCTCATCAAAGTCTACACCACGTTCCTACTTGAAGCCCTTACCAACCAATCTAGCCTTGTACCCTAGCTTGAGACATCATGCGTACTTTTTAACTTGTACACCCACTTGCATGGCAAAGCACACTTGCCACTAGGCAAAGGAACTAAATCCCACATATGGATTTTTTGTAGTGAGTCATGCTCTGATTACCTCCCAAGTGTGATTATCACCTCTGTGCATGGCCTCATCATAAGTAAGAGGCTCACTAGAATTTGTCACCATAATATAATCCATAGAGGCATCAGACCACGTAGGTTATCATCTATATCTAGTAGACCAAGCTGCCTATGCATTTTCTTCTTATGGAAAACAACATCATGGTTGTAGATAACCTTCCGAGCCTATGGATCCCATAGGTGACAGCCATCTCACTTACATTCGTATAACCAAGAAAGATGCATTTCCTAGACTTAGGATTCCACTTATTCTGCTTATTCGTAAGTATATGGTAGAAAGCCTCACAACCAAGGATACACAAATGAGCATATGAAGGAGGTTTTTGAGACCATACCTCCTCTGCACAACTTGATAGTCAAGGGCAGTACATGGGGACCGATTTATCAAGTGTATGATAATAATAATTGCCTTAGTCTAAAAATATTGTGATAAGCTTGCTTGGCTAAGCATACTGTGAACTCACTCTTGAATTGTTCTATTCATGTGCTCAACCATACCATTCTAGGATGGAATGTACAATAGTAGTAATTACCTTAGTGTAAAAATGTTGTGCAAGCCTACTTGGCTAAGCATACTATGAACTTGCTCGTGAATTGTCCTATTCATGTGCTCAGTCATACCATTCTAGGGTGGGATGTATAGGGTGGCCAATTGATGCTTAATACCCCTCTCATCACAAAATTACTCAAAAGCTTTAGAGACATACTCACCCCTATTAGGGCTCGGATTCCAAAATATATTTGATATTTTATACCTTAGTATTTGTGTGCATGTAGCTTGAAGGTTCAGAATATGTAAAGTAGCCTTTATCTTTCATATGATGTTTCACCTGAAAGTCAGGGTGTAGGTAAAAAACGTCAAGCAGTTGTGTCTTTTGAAACCCTACATAGTGCAAAAATGTAGATATGTCAAGACAGCACCAGATTCTTGTCGTTGATATCTGATTCTGATAATATATTCTTGTTTCTTGGATATTGGTGTAGTCTACTTTAAGTTATTTGATTAGGAATGGCTGTGACGATGTAAATCTGTGTGGTGTCTTTCAAGACAGCAATTATGCGCTGATGAATATGATATGTATCTCATGTCTATGTATTCCTCTTGAATATTATGTGTGTTTAATGGCTGTGAATTCGCAAGAAGTTTCCTACAACAGTAGGACTGTTTTGGCAGACCTGTGTGTCATGTGTTTCTGTTATGTCTCTATGAAGGCATAACACCCCCATTATCTAGCCTTAGGCATTTCAGCCTATACCCAAACTAGTTCTCAACCAAAGCAAGCCAATGCTGAAATGTAGCCAAGACTTTCGATTTCTGCTTAATAGGATATGCTAGACCTTATACATATAGTCATCAATAAAAGTAATGAAATATATCATGCCACCTAACAACTTGCAAGGCATGGGACCACTTATATCTAAATGAATAAGAGTCAAAGGCTCACCCAAGTATGTCATATTAGACTTTTTATGTGTATTGAGTATTTGCGTGCCATATAAACAATGATCACAAGACTCAAAACATTTGTAGTCAAGGGGTGGAGGATACTGCAAATGGGTAAGCATTTTCATTCCTTTCAAGGATATGTACCCAAGGTAAGGATGCCATAGAGATACATGTGGAATTGTATCCATTGCTAAAATATAGTCAACTAACCCAAATGCAAGCAAGAGATAGAGAGTATTGGACTTAGCACCACATGTAATGACAAGATTCCAAAGATAATCTTTCATGAGGAATCACCATAAGAAAATATATAATCAGCATCATCCAAAGTGGCAGCAAAGATAAGGCTCTTCCTCTCATAAGAGTTGGTACATGACATACATCATGAAGAGTAAACATGCAACCAAAACCAAACTGGAGCTAAACATCACTAATACCAACTATTGCCAATGCTAGGTCATTGCCCAAGTGGACAGATCCAGTCATATTGTGATAGGAGTGAAACCACTCTTTATGAGGAGTCACATGAAAGGAATCCCCTGAATCTATCAACCAACACTAATTATACCCTGACAGCATCCCAATGCCATTTGCCAAGTGTAGCCATATAGTGTGCCACAACTCCCACGACAAATGCTATGTCAAGACGAGTGGCTATCATGCCATATATTAAACTACCCATTGTGGATGCATAAGGGATCTTGGCCATCTCGGCCTTTTACTCATCAGACTATGAAAAATTAGCTTGGGTAAGCTTCATGTGGGAAGGTAAAGGATAGCCAATAGCCTTAATATCTTGCATATGAAACCACTCAAGGACCTTTTGAATGTACTCCTTCTATGGCAATTAGAGGAGCCCCTTAGAGTGATCATGCTTAATGCACATTCTAAGAATATGTGAGGCTTGTCCCATGTCCTTCATCTCAAAGCTCTTCTTGAGCTAACCTTTCAAGGCATCCAACTCATCATGGGCACTCCTAGCAATCAATATATCATTCACGTAGAGGATCAAAATCATAAGGTTACCATCACGAGCCTTCTTTATGTATAAACACGGATCCAGATCATTGTGGGAATATCCTTATTGAATGCATAAAGGCATCAAACTTGTGATACCATTCCCTAGGTACTTGCTTAAGGCCATAGAGACTCTTTCGCAATCTGCATATACTAGGTGTTCCCTGCCAAGGTCTATAAAGCCCTTAGACTGCTCCATGTAAATCTCATTATGTAAGTCCCTATGAAGAAAAGTTATCTTGGCATCCATATGATAAAGATCCAAGTCAAGCTAAGCAACCAAAGCCAATACCACGCATAGGATAGCCATCTTCACAACATGAGAAAAGACCTCATCAAAGTCTACACCACATTCTACTTGAAGCCCTTACCAACCAATCTAGCCTTGTACCCTAGCTTGAGACATCATGCGTACTTTTTAACTTGTACACCCACTTGCATGGAAAAGCACACTTGCCACTAGGCAAAGGAACTAAATCCCACATATGGATTTTTTGTAGTGAGTCATGCTCTGATTACCTCCCAAGTGTGATTATCACCTCTGTGCATGGCCTCATCATAAGTAAGAGGCTCACTAGCATTTGCCACCATAATATAATCCATAGAGGCATCAGACCACGTAGGTTATCATCTATATCTAGTAGACCAAGCTGCCTATGCATTTTCTTCTTATGGAAAACAACATCATGGTTGTAGATAACCTTCCGAGCCTATGGATCCCATAGGTGACAGCCATCTCACTTACATTCGTATAACCAAGAAAGATGCATTTCCTAGACTTAGGATTCCACTTATTGTGCTTATTCGTAAGTATATGGTAGAAAGCCCCACAACCAAGGATACACAAATGAGCATATGAAGGAGGTTTTCGAGACCATACCTCCTCTGCACAACTTGATAGTCAAGGGCAGTACATGGGGACCGATTTATCAAGTGTATGATAATAATAATTGCCTTAGTCTAAAAATATTGTGATAAGCTTGCTTGGCTAAGCATACTGTGAACTCACTCTTGAATTGTTCTATTCATGTGCTCAACCATACCATTCTAGGATGGAATGTACAATAGTAGTAATTACCTTAGTGTAAAAATGTTGTGCAAGCCTACTTGGCTAAGCATACTATGAACTTGCTTGTGAATTGTCCTATTCATGTGCTCAGTCATACCATTCTAGGGTGGGGTGTATAGGGTGGTCAATTGATGCTTAATACCCCTCTCATCACAAAATTACTCAAAAGCTTTAGAGACATGCTCACCCCTATTAGGGCTCGGATTCCAAAATATATTTGATATTTTATACCTTAGTATTTGTGTGCATGTAGGCTTGAAGGTTCAGTATATGTAAAGTAGCCTTTATCTTTCATATGATGTTTCACCTGAAAGTCAGGGTGTAGGTAAAAAACGTCAAGCAGTTGTGTCTTTTGAAACCCTACATAGTGCAAAAATGTAGATATGTCAAGACAGCACCAGATTCTTGTCGTTGATATCTGATTCTGATAATATATTCTTGTTTCTTGGATATTGGTGCAGTCTACTTTAAGTTATTTGATTAGGAATGGCTGTGACGATGTAAATCTGTGTGGTGTCTTTCAAGACAGCAATTCTGCGCTGATGAATATGATATGTATCTCATGTCTATGTATTCCTCTTGAATATTATGTGTGTTTAATGGCTGTGAATTCGCAAGAAGTTTCCTACAACAGTAGGACTGTTTTGGCAGACCTGTGTGTCATGTGTTTCTGTTATGTCTCTATGAAGGCATAACACCCCCATTATCTAGCCTTAGGCATTTCAGCCTATACCCAAACTAGATCTCAACCAAAGCAAGCCAATGCTAAAATGTAGCCAAGACTTTCGATTTCTGCTTAATAGGATATGCTAGACCTTATACATATAGTCATCAATAAAAGTAATGAAATATATCATGCCACCTAACAACTTGCAAGGCATGGGACCACATATATCTAAATGAATAAGAGTCAAAGGCTCACCCAGGTATGTCATATTAGACTTTTTATGTGTATTGAGTATTTGCGTGCCATATAAACAATGATCACAAGACTCAAAACATTTGTAGTCAAGGTGTGGAGGATACTGCAAATGGATAAGCATTTTCATTCCTTTCAAGGATATGTACCCAAGGTAAGGATGCCATAGAGATACATGTGGAATTGTATCCATTGCTAAAATATAGTCAACTAACCCAAATGCAAGCAAGAGATAGAGAGTATTGGACTTAGCACCACATGTAATGACAAGATTCCAAATATAATCTTTCATGAGGAATCACCATAAGAAAATATATAATCAGCATCATCCAAAGTGGCAGCAAAGATAAGGCTCTTCCTCTCATAAGAGTTGGTACATGACATACATCATGAAGAGTAAACATGCAACCAAAACCAAACTGGAGCTAAACATCACTAATACCAACTATTGCCAATGCTAGGTCATTGCCCAAGTGGACAGATCCAGTCATATTGTGATAGGAGTGAAACCACTCTTTATGAGGAGTCACATGAAAGGAATCCCCTGAATCTATCAGCCAACACTAATTATACCGTGACAAAGCATCAACCAGCTATGAAGTATCAAGAGAAAAATTTGCAAGTATGAAATCATCATCAAAATCAGTCTACACAACATTAATAACTTCAATCTTAACACCTCACTTGCTAGGGACAGACTGCACAACATTAATATCTTCAATCTTAACACCTCACTTGCTAGGGACAATGTTGTGATTATTATTGTTGTCCTATACTTTACCCTTTCCATTTTCCTTGCGCTTGTCTTCATGCATTTTATGGCATTGTGGCTGAATATGTCGTACTTTCCACAGTAATGACAAGTCAATGAGGACTCAATGAGACTTATTGCAAGATTGTCCACGTTGTTGAGAGTCTTTCCCACAACGAGCATTATCACTCCTACCATTATTTTCTCTAACTGTCAAAGCATGAGAAGTGCGGGAATAATCGATATTATTTATGTTAACCTCTTCAGTCTTCAATCAAGAGTGCACCCTCTATATTCTACAAGTATATCCCATTAGTAGGCATGTTGGCACATATAACAGTATGAAATGTATCCCATGATTCAAGCAATAGGGTAACTAAGAGGGACAAGGGGAGTAGAGTATCCTTGAAGTCAATCCCCTGCAAAGACAAATGATCGTTAATGGAATGAAACACATTTAAGCAAGTTGACATAGAAATGTCCTCCTTCATCGAAAGTTCATGATTTGCTTCAGTCAATACATTTGAGAAGCGGGGCTTTGCTGGTCATAGACATTGCGAATCTTTTCCCATAATTCCCATGTGGATTGCCCATCAGAGACAACATTATAGAATACTTGCTTAGAGAGGGATAATATGATGGTGGACTTACGTAGCTCATCTAATTCTGCCCAATCCTTTGCATCAATAGGTTTGGGCTTGACATCCTTATGCTTCAAAGGCATAACCTACGTTTTCTACACTAAAACTTGCCAGATTTGGGCCTTCTGGCAGCTGTAGGTTGTGCCATCCATCTTGACAATATTAAAGATAGCACTATTCACTTGAGCCATGAGCCATAAGAAAGGTAAAAAAGTGCACAAATTGTCAAAGCAAGCTGCTGTAATTACTACAAATAGCCCTAAAACCACTACTAAATCAGGTTGAAAACAAGGAGTATTGACTAAGGAATGAACTAAAACTAAATGCAAAGAACTGTCAAATGGAGGTGATTGCTCACATAAACATTGCAGTAAAATACAATTATAGCGTGTTGAAAATGAAGTATAATAGTAAAAAATCAATGCAAAAGATGGGCAATCAATGATATAAGACAAATTGCAATTGCTAGAAAATAGTTCACAACTAGTAGTGAGTGAATATGCGACTGTCATGGAGAACTGTCAAGGAATCAGTGTGTTAGATTGAGATACATCCCATATGCATAACCATCATGCATAGAGTGGGTCTCACATGTTACAAAAGAGACCAAGTAAAGGCACAACGAATTGAGTAATGTAATGGAAGCTCAATGATGTATACATCATTGACAATATCACCAAGAGGAATGTCAAATCAATCCACTGAGCATCAACATCGTACATAAAGCATGACAAGAGCATGTACATGTCACCAAGTCCCATGGTCTCACACCACTGGAAGACTCTCAAGCTCAATTGCATAACCAAATGCTCAATGTAATATCCAAATGTCAAGTAGTGGCTCCCATTGGAACAAAAGTCAAATTCCAAACAAGCAAACAAAGCTCAAAACATCATGTAAAAGGCATCCATACATCCAAGATCCGAGTAGCATATATCTAAGAGTATCCAAGTCAAGATGGTCAGCAAAGCATTCACTATAACATCTGAGGCAATGACTAATCAATCAATGCCATTGTCCAAAGCTCTAGAATAACTCAATGCAAGTCAAGAAGACGCCCAAATATCTATCATACATAGCTAAGAAATATAGTGTCCATATGAGACATCTAACATCCAAGCAGATAGCCTGAGTATCATCCAATGATAATATGCATAAACTGTCTCAAATGGATGCATGTTGTAGCAAATTATAGACAATAGCAATCAAAATGAGCTTCAATTACTAGTCAAATGTATGGGTATGCAGATACTACTAGTGTAACTAATGCACAGGTGGCTAGGTACATGTGCCTTTACCCCCAACACCCTTCATACAAAGTGTAACTAATACATGGGTGGCCAAGAACACGCACCTTTACCCCCAATACCCTTCATACAAAGTGTATTAGAGATTTTTAAACCTATCCAAGCATCCTTGGAAATAGAACAATGGGTAGTGGTAGCAAGAGGTAAATCTATCCCACTAGGATCAAAAGGAATATGCCCACCAGGGTCAAATGGAAATCAATCCATAACCTCATTAGACTAATTGGGATCAATATTCTCATCATGCTCTTCAAATTTGGCTTGTGTGCTCACTATTGATTCATTAATAACCTCATCATCCACATCCCTAAGTACTATTATGTTGTAATTATTAGCCTTGGCATTCTTGAAAGTGCACTTTGATGTATGATCAATCGTATACTTTTCACACATTTGAAGCATAGAACCTTTTCTTTTCTTTCCTTGAAAAGATCCATACGTATGAACTTGCCATTATTTGCTGAATTATTTTGAAGTCTATTGTCACCTTGCCTAGGCTCCTCTTTATGGATGATTTTTGTCTTTGAAACACTTTACTGTCTTGAAGCATTGAAAATAGGGTATGTAGGGACTTTGGGACTTCCAAATGAAGTATTGGGACTTCCAATACTTCATTTGGGACTTCCAAATGAAGTATTAGAACCTCCATAATTGTCATAAAAGTTACCCTATTTAGAAACATTTCTTTGATGTCCAAAAGAATTCTACATAGGAATATTCGTTCTATAATTATGAGCATACCTCTCTGCTAGCTCAATGGCATGGAATAGTGTGGTGGATTTTTAGGCTATAATATCAATTGATAAATTAGGCTCTAGACCATATATATACTTATGTCACTTTGCATCATTGCTCACACTCTCTAATACATAGTAAGATTCAAAAATTGATTTGCATACTCTCTAATTGATAGGCTTCTTTGGTCCAAATGATACCATCTTCTTGCCAACTTTTCTTTCTCAATGGGAGATACAAACACCTGAGCCATCTTAGCTTTGAATTCCTCCCAATAATCAATCTACTAAATTTCTCTCTTTATATTCCTCCACCATGTATGAGCAAAGCCCTCAAGGTGAAAAGTAGCAAAGTGAATCTTTTGGTCATCTGGCCTAGGGAAAATATCAAAGTCGGACTATAACTTGGAAGTCCACTCCCCCAAATCAACTGGTGGTAATGAATGACCACTATATTTGGTTAACATAATCTTATCATGAAGTTCCCTTTCAACAAAGCTTTGCTATCCATGTAACTACAATTGGGGTTTGAAAGATTAGAGATACTCCTATGATAGTTGGTTTGAAACCTACATGGAGGAATAGGTGATTTATTTCTAGTGGTTTAAGGAGGATTTGACCCATGAATGCTCAAAATAGGCTCATCTACTCTAAAAGAAGTCCCCCTAATCTCATAAGTGCTATATGGTTTCTTTCCAATAATACTTGGCTAAGGATTATTGTTTAGTGACTTAAAGGACTATTTATCTCTACTCTCTTTGTTTGCTATTTGTGCTACCACAAGCATAGAGATTTGAGTGCTAAGTTTGTCCAAAGAATCCCTAGCAGAAGAAGCAAAATTCTCCAAGGAAACCTTCGTAGATTGAGCCATGTGCTCCATGACTTTGTTTATTTGCATATTTGATTGAACCAACTCTTCAACCACTTGATTCAACTTAGAAACCAATTGATGGAATGACTAGTCTCATGGTTACAAAAAGAGTAGTGTTAAGAGTACTATATGCACCATATTCTTGCAAATATTCATCATCATGATGAGTCTCGGGTATTGCCTCATGTGATTCCCTAACTTGTTGATGAACATCATCATTATGCTTGCTCTTGCCCTTGTTTCCAATAATTTTTGCTCGCTAGTACACTGTAGTCCTAGTAGATCCCCTGATACAAAAATGGCTATATAATGGAATCAAGAACTTTTTGATGGAAATCAAAGCCCAAGAATAGCTCTTTAAGATGAGCTATAATACTTAAGTTCATAATCAAAACAAAATATTCTAGAAATATTCTTTTATTGCTATCCAAAATAGTCTTGTACCTTGTAAAAATATTACTTTAGTGTATCCACCTCCCTCAAACACAAGATAAGGTCTTCCAACCCTATGATACTATGCATATGACATGTAAGAGAGCTGAATACAACCTATAACACCCTATAGAGATCCTAAAAATTCTTTAAATTACTCTGTAATATCTATAACCAAGTAAAAAGCCTTCCAAGATTGGTCCCAGTTCATTGTTTGAGTGTAATACTCTGTGTAAGACCTATAACCAATCTGAAATGACTTGTAGCACATATAGATGACTGAAAATTCATGTAAATGAAGGACAAATGTTCTATTTTCACTAAATACACATTCCTTGATCTGAAGAGTATAATGTTTGAAATTTCTCATGTAATAAACATGTAATAACATGTATAATCCTTGTACCTAATTAATGGAGTCCCAAAAAATGATATCCTACTGAAGTCATTAGATCTTCAATGGCTCCACTCGTGGTATGTGTGGTGAGGGATATAAAGGCATGATAGGCTCCCTACACAGGCTCTAAATCATCGAATAGTGGGCAAAGTTTCCCTCGAGTCGGTTGGTTATATCCCTTTGGGATTTTTAATAGTGGGGGAGGGTCACCTCTCTATTGTCCCACTATCTCCCCCGATATCCACCTTTTTCCTTAGTGGGAATATCAACATAGCAAGAGCATTCTAATTAATCAATCAAGAATTAAATGCATAATTGAAAATTTCTTTCAGTCTTCAATTATATGCATGATTGATCAATGAAAGATTGGAATGAAGAAATAAGTGTCAAGACTAAGGGTCTTACCAATGCAATTCAATGACTCATTGATTACTAGCACTTACCCTTTACAATATTTCAATCTTGGAAAATTAAACCATACAACCAAATTAGGGTTATACATCAAGACAATGTAAATGACACCCATGATAAAATAGAATTGAAATGAATATTGAAATTCAATTAAATAGGCTCTAATCAATGAGAAGAGCACTAATCTCTGATCTATTGTTAATTCAAATAATTAATTGATCAATAATCTTCCATCAATAAGGGAAAAGGCTTAAAAACAAGTGGAAAATGAGAGATTTCAAAGATTAAGCAAGTAAAATACCTTGATCAAGCTTGAAGAAGATGATTGATGCAAGCTTTAGTCCAATAGTTAAAGAAAATTCCATAATCCATCACGATTCCATCATGAGCTCCAAGAATCCATAAAATCAGTCCACGCATGCTTGAAGAAGATTAAATTCATGAAGAATCAATGGCCCGAAACACTTAAATGTTGAAGATTCAAGCTTCTTGAAGAAAAGCCCCAAAATATAACTCCAATATGAGCTTCAAGAGGTTTAATGTGCTAAAATCTTTGAAATGTCTTCAATCATGAAGCCAATTCTACTCCAAAATAATAGTAGAGAAGCCTTGAAGGTCAAGAAGAGCCAAATATTAAAGAAATTTAAGCTTCCAAGTCTATGGCTATGGCTACCCTATTGTACATTAGGGTTCTTAGCCAAGAAAGATAAAGATCGGATGTTCAAAAGGCTAATCCCCTACTGAATACAATATCAAGTACTAGTCCAATGGATAGGCAAGCTTGAGAGGAGTAATTAATGATTACATGAGCTAGAGAAAGTGAGTAGAGAATTTAGTACAAATCGAGGCACAAATTTTGGGCAACTGGAGTGCCATTTGGGGAGTTTTGAGGTCTCAAAAATGCCTTTTAGGAGATAGAGAAAGTGTGCTCTAGACAAATAGGAGCAAAGCCTCCATAACATAACTTCTATTAATACCATATTAGAGAATTTGAAAATCTCCCAAGTTTCACTTTCAAATAAAGAGTAAATATTTGACCAAGTGGCTGAATCTTAACCCCATATTTGAGAGTGGGACTTGGGGGGATTGCTTGTATAGTATCTAGGAAAAATTTCACCTTCAAGTAAGTGGATAAGATTTGACTATGTATCCAAATATTAATCACATTAGGAAATCTCAAACTTTATAAAAATTCTCAAATTCTTGAATATTTGGTTTATTTAAAAATATCAAAATTTATTTTATAAAAAGATATATGTATAATAGTATTACGAATTTGTATTATCAATATCTATTTTTAACCTCTTATATTCATGATTATGGCATTCTTTGTAGTAATGGCATACAGTCTTAGATTCACTTTTATTTAATGATATGTTTGGATTAATAATAATGATTTGTTTAATCTAAATTCAAATTAGTAAAAATCTTGGTACTTATTTTTTTCCTCCTTTCTTTTATCCCTCGTGTTTTTTCCTCCTTTGTGGTAGCCTAGTCCTCTCTCTCTCTCTCTCTCTCTCTCTCTCTCTCTCTCTCTCTCTCTCTCTCTCTCATAGGTGGATACCAAAATTTGACCTTCAACAAGACATCCAAGCTCTCCCAAATCACATCCATATCATTGTTTAACCCATTCCAAAAAGATAAAAGATGGATTCTTGCAATCATTAGCAAAGCCAGTTGGGTCACCATGTAGTAGGCAAAACGTGAAAAAAGACAAAGATATGAGAGCTCGTTCATCTCTGCTTGGAAGGGTAGAATCCAATATTTCAAGCTTGGGGTAAATAATAATAGCATAAAAGAGGTATTGGTGCAATATGTGTTTATACATAGAGGGCTATATTTGAAACCTGGAACTTCAAATATTTCAATGCATAGACCAAATTGTAAGAATGTGATTCTTAATGTCTTTCTTTTCTTGAACTTGGTTTAAGGTTTTCCATTATAACATTTGTTTATTTATCTTGTAGATATCTACTCCTCTAATATTGAGGAATGACAACCAGTCGAGTCTATTGTTGATTTTATTGATGTTATGTATGGTTCGATTAGAGAAGAAATGTACAAAGGTAGAAAGAAGACAGAGCTTGCAAAGAATGGAATATTCTATTATGATCATTCTTATATTGTCCCCATGCATCGTAGCCAATGGGGATCAATATCCCCCCCCCCTCCTTTGCCCAATTTTTCAAGCTTTGAGTGGCATTTGCCAAGTCCAACTACTAGTGAGGGCTATAGATGTAAAATATTTTCAGAGATATAGAGAACATTAAAACCTAATATCACAAGTAGACTAAGCAAAGTTACTTTGTTCATACCTATTAATATATTTATTGACTTTTTTTCTAATGCTGAGATAAGAATATTAAAGGCCATGCTTTTAGTGAAGAGACTAATATATATGATCATGTCATACAATTTGTTGATGAGGGATGGGACACTAGGGCAAAAGGAAAAATTATGTGTAAGATAGATCAAGACTATATAGCTTGTAAATATATGGTTGCTACTCAAAATGTCATCCTTAGCTTTTATTATATAGTAGATGGCATTATGTTGGTGGTAGTGTGGTTGCTTTAGACCAAAATCTTGATAATTTTAGCAAAGATTCTATAGTGGATCTTGATGTTTGGTTCAATGATGACATTATTGCAATCCTAAATGTTAGAATATCATATACACCACATCAAGTGAGGATGATTTTATAGAATGAAGATATTGAATTACCATGCTTATTTGTGTTCCAACTTAATAACAAGCGAGTAAGTTTTTATATCATATTATATCTACTTACGTATATATTCGATTCCACTTCCTTATGAATAAACATTTGTAGACTATTTTTTTCATATATCAACGAGAAGAGAGAAGAATATACAATGCAAGGATATTGAATAAAAGATCTATTTACTATCAATATAAAATACATGTACAAATTTTGTGGCAAACTTTTATCAACCATCTCCATGACTTATACACACAAGGGCTTACAACAAGTAATGAGGCACAACTACTTTTTTCGAGAACTTTTCTTTGGAGAAGGGACATTCTTTCTAAGAGTCCTTTTTCCTTTCTTTGATACTTTGGTTTGCTTGGGAGGTAAAGGCATAGCTTCAGCTTTGTTGCAGTCACATGCATCTCCTCTCCTTCGATGTCCAAGCCCCCACTATTATCAATTATTGCTAGTTGCATACAGTTGACCATTATGTACTTCATGACCTTTGCTCTTATATACCAAACATGCTCACTTGTATAGCAATCCCTTGTAAATTGTCATACATTTGTAAGAAAAAAAAATTAGTTCATTGTTATTTTTTACAATGGACTATATTATTATCATCAATGGACTATGTTGCAACGAATCTCTATCTTAAAGTTTAGCATCTTTCACATTACCCAAGATGTTGAGAGGATATAATCCAAATCTCTTTAATCCTATGAAGAAAATAGCGACTAGCACAATAAACCCTTGAGAGTCAAGTTGTATTTTGCCTTCTTGCCATGATTGCAATAATAAAGATGTTTCACATTACCTTTTAGTCTCACTCTTTTATAATGTCAAGAAATTTTGCATTACCTTTTAGCATCACCCTCTACATTCTATGTTGATCATGTTTAGAGAACTTGAAAGGTTACACCAAGATTTGTTGTCAAAACCTTAGTAGTCTATGAATGTTTCAAAGGAAGAAACATGTAAGCATACGTCTCCTTCACATTAACTTGTCAATCATCTAAGAGTAAGGTTATACTTTTTTAACATGCTTGTTTAATTTTATATGTATAGACAAATGACAAGAATATAACAAAAGTAATGTCACATTATGAAGATCCTTCAAAAAATTAGCACAACCTTCACTTGCTTGACCACAGTGTCAAGTCATACATCTTCTATTTTGATTCTTAAACATTTACAAAATTCTACTTCATGTGTCCAATCAACCTCAAATACCAATAGTGAACATCAAAAGCAATCATTAGGTGATAATTCGAGCTAGATTCTAATTATGACAATTATGAAGTGTGTTAGAAAATCCAATTGTTGTATGTAGTTTTAATAGTGATTAGTTCTTAAGTTGGCATAATAGGTAAAAACACGCACACACACACACACTCTCTCTCTCTCTCTCTCTCTCTCTCTCTCTCTCTCTCTCTCTCTCTCTCTCTCTCTCTCTCTCTTATTGCTCATATGTACTATCAAAGTGCTCTCCAATTAGTGGATGAATTAAAGTTTATTCTTATGTATTTAGAGTGTGCATTATGATAAGGAATTTCCTAGAGATAAAGGTAGACTTGTGCTATCAAAAAAGTCTATATCTTGAAGAATTCTTTTATCAGGAACAAGGTAAGTTTTATTTTTTATGCAAAAATATTAGAGATAAGGATAATCCATTTCATAGATGTTAGAATCAAACTCAAGCATCCATGCTCCTATTTACGAGCTTCGCCAATGGAAATTTTCATATAGGAAGTTCAATATGCAACTAGGAAATACGTACCATTCTTAACTTAAGAGCCAAAACTATCCAAAAAGGGGAGGAAATACAAGTTTGTTTTTTAGCAAAAGGCCATCCATAAAAAAGAAACGTCACAACTTCACTTTCACAGATTAAACATCTTTGATGCGTTTTGTCATGCACGTTGTCAAACTTCAATACGTAACACAATTTTGTGGGTGGTCACAACCAAAACTAATGTTACATAGCACTCTAAGAGGAGCAACTAAAAGTCTTCCTACACACTGCATGCATCCAAATGGTGCCCAGCTGATTTCTTGTTCTTCCAATATAAGTTGCAATTGTGAGATCATATTTAACATGAGAGCTAATCAAGGAGTTACATATGGAAATTAAGCTCACTCGTTGTTTGTATTTAAGGTTCTATTCTACTTCCAAATAAACAATTTGACATCGTCGCCTTGAAAAAGAGTCACGGTGGCTTCGTAGGTTAGTTAGTGAACCGACCTTGGAAATCTTGCTTGTTTGGCATCTCAGAGGAAAATTAGGAAAGGACCCTTGCCAAGTCTTAGAGGAAAAAAAAGAAAAGCACGCTTGCGAAGGAGTAAGATGTAGAGCGTTGTTCGCGATGGGGTTAAATGCGTGGGGACGGGCCCTTAGGAGGCATCAAGCATTGATAGAGACCTCTTTGGGTTTTCCTTGGGGAAGAAGAAAGTTCAAAGCGGGGAGAGAGAGAGGAGTTTGATAGCGTGCGAAAAGGCAGGGGATCACATAACGAAGGAAAAAACGTGTGGAATAGTGGAACGAGATGTATGCGATTCCCATGCGGGCGGGGCCCGCACCCTTGCGTATAAACGCATCCCCATCATGGGACGATTTGGATGGGCAGATTATTCATCATGCGCGCATGCACTCACTGCATGGCATGCATGCCCCCCCCCCCCACCCATCGTGCAGGATCATGGACCTCTCATGCATACATGCATGCATGCACGGCCGCCCACCGCCCTCCCCCCCCGCATGCACATGCATGGAAGCGTGCTGCTCACGCCATCTACCGACCTTCCCCCCCCCCAAAATGCCACCTGTCAGTCACTGCTCCCGCCATCTACCCACCTCTCCCGCACCCCGCCAATGCCACCTGTCAGTGCGTCCCTTTTTGACAACCCCACCCAACATCTTTTCTTTCCCTTTGATTTGCTTTCCCGAATCCCTTTCTTTGCATAATGCGCAAATTATATCTATTATCCAGTAAGCCTAAAGCCTCATTCCCTTTTCTCAGATATTTTCTTTTCTTTAATTTTTTGTGCGATTTCTAAATATACATTTAGAGCCCTGCTGACCCGCATAAGTCCCTTGACTTGCATGTATTGAATTGAGCTCACCAAGTGAATGTTATGTGCATATAAATTTAGCTTAATATCCTTTCTCATATATTTTATTTTCCTTAATTTTGCACGGTTTCAAAATTTACATTCAAAGCCACGACCCACATAAGTCCCTTGACTTGCATGTTCAACTCACCGAGTGAAAGCAAACCTTCCCTCTATAAGTCGAAAAAAATGGACTATGCATAGTTATGTACCTCTAATGAAGCACATTAAAGAGAGAGAGAGAACCTAAATTTGAAGACAAAGAAAGTCGAGCAGATGATAGAGAATGTGAAAAAAGAAATAGAAGATGATTAGGAACGAGTCATAACACGCCAACTCGTCTAGCAATCCAACAAGTTAACAAGATACCCACCATTTTAGAGTGTACCCCATTCAATATAATAAGTTCCTTATTTCACAAAGGGCAAGTCAAATCAAATCAAGTTTCTTGGCCACATGAGCTATCCTATATCATAGTTTGCTCATGCAAGTCAATTGACTTGCATATGTCCTTATGCATCCTTTTTGCGATTTTCTTAAATAATTGTCAGTGATTGCTATTATATCTTAAGAAAATTAACTATGTAAAGTATAATATCTACCCCATCATTTTTGAGAGATTTTCTCTTTGAACAATTGTACACTATTTAGAGCCAAGACACGCATAAGTCATCACACATGCAACTTCCACACACAAGTCAATGACTTGCGAACCTGAGTGGGGAGAGAGAACTCATTGAGTAGGCTAGAGAATTCAATAGAAAGGGAGAGAACCCAATGCTTAAAAAGAGAAAGTTTTCACTTCCTATTAAAGCAAAACAAGATAAAGAAAAAACAACACAAGTGCACAATGGCACAATGTATGCTCATGTTCTATTTTTAAGGGCTTAATTCTTTCATTTATCAAAACCATCAAATGAATGTGAGAGAGAGAGAGAGAGAGAGAGAGAGAGAGATCAATGCATTCTATACATCCTCTAGATTTGGATAATCAAATTATGTACATATTTTACCCATTTAATATAAGTAAACTTGGCATTTAAAATATTTTTTGTTAATCCAAAAAAAATTCAACATTGCTCATAACTTCTTGGTCAATCCACTCATCTTTTCAAATTGATTAGAAACTAAAAGTCTCAACCTCTTCTATGGTTCACCATGCCTAGATTAAATGCTAAAAGATTCTCCACAAATTCCATTAATATGTTATAGCTTTAGTATGTGATGGTGAATATTTGCGAGAACACAATGTTTCTTCACAAAAAATATCAAAAAGTTGTGTAGGATTCGACACAAAGAGGAGTATATTTAATAAATTTGAAGGAATATTCTAGAGAACAAACAAGGGAAATTTTGTATAGTTTTATTTCTCTAAGAAACGTAGAGACTCCTCAATTACAAATCAAGGCAAAACAACATAGTATTAAAACCCTAATACACAAGTGATTATAGCTTATAGCTACATGGTTTTCAAATTCAAATTCCCAATTTTAATTCACATATGCACATCCTCATCTGCACATGACACACAAAACACTTTTGTTTGGTTCTCTCTCTCTCTCTCTCTCTCTCTCTCTCTCTCTCTCTCTCTCTCTCTCTCTCTCTCTCTCTCTCTCTCTCTCTCTCTCTCTCTCTCTCTCTCTCTCTCTCTCTCTCTCTCTCTCTCTCTCTCTCTCTCTCTCTCTCTCTAAAGGCCGCATGTGAGTGATAAGCTCAAAGTAGGGTCACTAAGATTGGTGATTTCTAGTCAACCTTAGATTTTAGGCATATATTTCCTACTTATCGGCTACCTATCTCAAGACTATAAATAGATGAGGGGCACACAAATAATAAAGGAATAAATCGATAATAAAGTACACCAAATCATGACATGGCTTTCTATTATTCATTGCTTACATGCAAACACTCCATATCAAAAGAGAAAGGGAGGAAGTGCAATACAACAACAAGCATGTGAGAGGAGGTGGAATCAAGTAGGAAATTTGAACCCCACTACAAACTTGGAGCATGCATTTTGAGTTTGGGGGTACTTCCAATCGTCTACCATCCATGTGTGTGTCTATCTCTAGTAAAGCCGATGTGGAGAAATGTGTGATAAGAGATTTTCACGTTTGATTCATGCACACGCGCATGCACACACACATATAGACAAAATCATGCTAACTGGAATTCTATCCTCCTCTTAAAAGAGACACCAATGACATCCTACTCTTTGCCCTCATGTTTTAGTGCTTCAAACATTCTATTTATTATGATCTATTTATAATATTTTTACTAACAATATATTTTTTGCAATTAAACATTTTTTATTCAACAAATGCTATACTATCTACATACTTAATGCCTCCAAATAAATTTCAGAAGATAAACAATGAAGAATTGAGTCTTAGCTTATGATTCTTGCAACATTTTGGCTAAAGTAGCCCGGGTCGTCATGGAACATTCAATTTGCTATAGATTTAACCAAATAAAGCCATATATCTTACCCATTAGTTTAGTTCCTTAGACAACCCAAGAATAATTGATTTTGTCTTGATAGATAACTCTTATCTTGATAATCCATTCAGTTATTTTGCTTGATTCAAGTTAACATAATTTATGGATCTTTTGTCAAACATCCCTCAACAATCTAGAGCCTTAACTCTAACTACAAGTATAGATGTGCTAAACAATCAACATCAACCTTATATGGCATGCATAATTCTTTGTATAAGAGAGTATTTGTCAAATCTCTATATAAAGGTATGTGTACATCTCAAGTGGGTGTGCTTCTTAGACCGATGTAAGTGTGTCATGCAAAGAGAGAAGCTTTTATTTCTCAATTATGCACCTTGATAGGACACATTCATAATGGAGTGGCAAACAGAGGAGTGATTTCTTTTGGACCACTCTTGAAATGCATAATCTTAATGGATAATTTTCTTGTATGACTTTATCTTTATAGACAAGCATGTGTACCTACAAGCACAATCAAGATTTAATAGTTCCAAGGTTTATAAAGATATAAGTGTTTGAAAATGTTACAGTGTGTTTGGTGCTTTGTTTGTAAAAACATACCTCCTTTCTTGAAATGTTACTTTCACATAAGCTTTACTCATCAATGAAAAAAGATACAATGGTATGATCATTGTGTAGCTTCCAAGTTTGTCTCTGCATCCTTTCTCAACATTTTTGGTGAGTTATCATACAAACAAAGCTGTCTAGCATGCACTTTGATTGGTTTGAGGCACTAGAATTAGACCTCTACAATAATTTTATACTTTTAGTACTAAGCCTCAATAGCAAATGTATTGGAACCTTTTGTATCCTTTTTAGTATCCTTCTTTTGTTTGATGTCTTCTTACTTTCATACAATCAAAATATTTTGGACTCTCTTAGATATTACTACTTTTTATTTTTATAACGGCATTTGGAATTGTCTTAATAGCTTGTTCAATGCTAAGCTACACTGTGTATATATTATCAAAATCCAAGATTCTTTAATAGTGAAACGAATGTGTCCTTATAAAGTTCTTATATCCTATCATAACTCATGCTTGCCACATAAAGGTTCATAAACATTCTATACAATGTTATTTCATGAACTCATGTTCTTCGAAGTCTCGTGTGAAAGCCCCACATGTTAAATGCATAATGCCCTAGTTGTAATTCTTTAATAGTAGTAGTTCAAATGTAATGGTATAAAATCCTAGCTACCCTTTTGCATTATTTAGCCATCCATGTCACTTCCTTATAAGGATGTCTTTTCATGATAACATAGAATAACACTTTAACAAGGTGGACTATGTGGGTGTTATGCCCCTAGGAATCTATTAGAATAACTTTCTCATAATTTCACTTTGATAAGTTGGAGCATAATAATGTGAAGGCAATAAGCTTATTGCTATAAGTTCTTAAAACCACCATGGCCGCATCTTGACCTAATCCTCATGAAGACTTCAAACTTGAGATCAAAGCACATAATTGAATAAGATGTCTAGATTGATGTCAAGATGTGAACAATATAAGTGACAATATGATTTGGTTAGTCTTGAGAAGCAATAAATGTCATTATTAGCTTTTTGGATAATCACTAACAACTACGAGTAACATTTTCTTAATCATGAGGAAAAAGCCTTTTTTAATGGCATAATTGCATGTGATGTATCTGTGATGTCACAAGTGCATAGTTACAAAATGTGCAATGGACTAATCTCACAAATGCATAGTTACAAAATGTGCAATGTCCATGTCCGTTAACTATCACTTATTATCTACGAGGTTGGAAATACATTTGCACAAGTACCCTTGCAAAAATGTGGATCCACCACCCTACACATGCATTATGTATCATAAGATGATCGATTCATTGATTATTTACAACATTGCACATACATTTGCACAAAGTACCCTTGCAAATATGTGGATGGAACACAGTACACATGCATTAAGTAGCATAATATGATCAAATAAAAAATTATCATGCAACACCATTCAACACACTTCATGATCTTAAGACTTTGCTCACCCTTCATTCTGCTCATTTTTGGGTTCTTTGTTTAAATATATAAAAGTGTTTCATTTAATGAGCCTATTTTTGCCCAGACAATTCCTCATCTTTCAAACATGCATTTCAAAGCAAAGGCACCTAATATTGCTTTCCATAATATGCCAAGAGGAAATCCTCTTATGTATCTACAAACGAGTCTTTCCACAACATGCATTATACATGCAAGCCATATGTCACCAAACTTGCACAAGCACAAACCCAACCTTTTAAAAGGACCATTCAAACCACATGTGAACTCATTTAATGAGATCACCTATCCTAGCAAAGTCATACAAGATTTAAAGTATGGAGCATTTTGGTCAATGATTCATCACAATACACATGTTTCGACATTGCTCACTTAATATGCATTACTGACTCATGCAACACATGTTCACGTTTGAAGGTCCCAATATTTCCTTTAAGCCAACTTATCACCTCAAATTGTCACTCATGTTATAACATGTTGCCTAGAAATTTTCTATAGTTCAAGTCTGTTTGATCCTTATTGGCCACTTGATTGTGCTTGACCACACAAAGGTTGTGCAAGATGTGTTTAAAATCTATTGCTTAACTCTCGAGTATCTCCCAAACATCCGACCTGAAAGTGGAAACCTTTGTTAGTTTTTCTTCCCCATCTTTTGTACCTTTAGTCAAGTAATCAATTTGTGTTGCCCATATATCACGAAAATACTTCACACATAATTCTTCGTCTCCACCTGCAGCTCATTGTGGTGCATGGTGCATACAATAGGTTATAGCCATTGATCACTCTCCAAGAACCACCCAAATTTCTTCATGAACTGGGTCGTAGCTAAGACTCAATGGCATGTACTCATACTTTCCCCAAGAACTTGGCACTACTTGGGACTCCATGGCATGTGATCGTACTCGTCTCAATGCTACTTTTTGCTTTGATACCTTGGTATCCCTCATAATCAACCAGACTTGAAAAACTGATTATATACAACGATACAAGGAAACAAAAGCAATCATTCAGGAAAGCCAATCAATTTACCCAAAACACAAAATAGCCATATATACAACCAACCATCTTGCATCTCCTACAAATCACGCAATTGTCAACTACCAAACACTGCCAACCACCTTAAATAAACTAGTACGGCAATAACATATTTCAATAATAAATATCCTATAGAAGTTGCCTTCTTTCCTATCGAAATGCAAACACCAATGTTTATCTACTACCAAAGATTTAAAGGACTAGAATAATAAGCATGCCAATAGAGTATACTAAATGCAAGCCCTTCAAAACTGATGTGATCAAGGTAATTTTGATAAGACACATTCACCCAATCATGGAGATGGTAGTCACGGTCATCTCCAGCTTATGAGCCCTACATTCAGTTGGTGAGGGACATAAGGAGCATTTGGCTTGGGGACACATTGCATAGCATTTTCAGGGTGCCTTGCCTATTTACAAGTGCACATATCAATTGGCCATCCACTTCCTACCTTCTCATTTCTGGCGCCCTCGTTGCAACTACACATTGTAACACATGGAGGGGCTGATTGTCGCATTCAGCTTGAATCTAGTATTCAACCAAGTTCTTTCTTCGCCGCCTTCATCGTCTGTTCTTGTTGGAGTGTTCCTCTTCCCGGGAGGGGTAGAAGCAGCTGGCGATGAAGGGGCAGAACTCCAGCAAAAGTTAGGTGATAATACCATGTGAGAGATGTCAATGCTGTCTATCTTGTCTGCAAACATGAGGTGTTGGCCTGCTTTCAGGGCGTGGAAAGGCTACATTTACTTGCTGTTCACACTGCTGGTCACCAGCTGAAGGCTGCCCTTGCTGTATTTTCCATCTGGTGACGTGCCTATGGCTGCATTAACTCCTGAAAATTGACTTTGGGAGCTGTGTTTCCAATAGGAGGTGGTCTTCGAGCTTCATCTGCTGGTGGCTGTGCTTTGAGTCTTAATAAACGGCACGTGGCTGCATTTTCAGTTCAGAGCACTACTGGTTGCTCCTTTTCATTCCTCTCGAGGTGGCTGGTTGCTGAGTTTCTGAAGAACTTTGTATTCCAGCTGCTGCTGGTGGCTGAGTTTTGAGTTGGACATACTGCCGGTTGCTGCACCTCAACCCATACATGGCATTTCTGAATGAGACCTTCACACTTCCGCTGCTGAGCCATCTCTCACAGAACGAGTTAAAGAATTTCCCACCAGAATCCTGCCATTGTGCCACAGGAGTGTCCCCACAGGGTGTGCCAATATGAGGGCTCGTGGAGGGATGAGAGAGCTCCAAAACGTGGATGATAATAGGATAAAAACCTTCATATATGAACATTTTGCCACTTATGTTCTTGGGTTGGGGTTTTGGGGCCGGGGGGGGGGGCACGGGCACACCCGAGAAGGCTTTTTAAGAACACTAAGGGCCTGCCTCAAACCCGCAGAACCTAACTAAGGTCTGGCACTGCTTCCCCATCCTGGCACAAAATAGCACCACCATCATTAAGCAGAGAGACAGGGAGGGAGCAACTATGATTCATGTGTCTCTGAACCCTTCATTAAGCAGAGGGACAGGGAGCAACTGTGATTCCTGCGTCTCTGAAACCATGTTTGTGCATAAACACAAGTATACATGATGAGTGCATGAACGTATGTAGAGCACCTTTACTATTCACACCAGCTCAGTTTTTAAACAAAACCACATCCACTACCCACCCATCATAGATGCAACTAATGGTAAATAACAGAACTGCAAGCATTTTCCACAGGTGAAAAAAGTGAAAATAATGTCCTGCTCCAAGTTTAGAACCCATGGAAGCTCTCTTTCCCAAATTTAGATGTGCCTCATCATGGAATTGATGCCTAAATACATATTTTGAAATGTGCCACATGTCAATCTTCGTACCACAAATTGACTGTGTATCCTAATGCATACCTATGTACTCAAAAAAGTATGTCCATGACTGCAGACTGTGTAAGATAACAAACTAATGTTAAAGTAAAGAGTTATAGAACAGAACTTTAAGGAAAACAATGGAATCCCACAGCCACAGCTCTTTACAACCCCATTTGTGATTCATCTCATTCTGACCACCCTTGTAAACACATTTCATTCTAAGTAAGGATATTTACTTTCAAGCCATGCATAATACACACTTGTAGAAGTGATACTCATCTCCAGATCAGTAACACAAGGGAGAGAGTAGTGTCATAGAGATTTAGGCCTTTGAATCAGGCGAATTGCTCACAAAATTCTCTTCATAAAGCGATGCTAGTGGCATTCACTCCATATGGAGTTAGGCCTACTATGCAATAATAAAGAATTGATTTAGAGAACCATACAAAATATCAGCTTATTAGCCCTCACATCATGTTGTATAAAACCGTTACTTCACTCACCTACACTCACAAAGGAGACCTAGCATCTCCTCCTATACTCAAAACTACCCAGTTGACTGGAAGGCTCCATAGCTTAAAAATCCAAACAACTGGTGTGATAGAAGCTTTTTGCTTACATTGACTCCAGACAGGAAATTTTATGGGTATAAGAAGGCATAAAACAAACTTCAAATCAACCATAAATTGAGCTCAGTTAAGCTGGCCCCAGATTTGCGTATGGACTCTGGGCTTCGTAACCTCCTTTCCCAAAAGACCAAAACCAAGGAGGCCAATACTCCCACTTTGAACTTCTTGCTTCTCAGATGATCTGCCAACCACTGGTTTCAATGGGGGAAGGCAGATGCTGCACGAATTGTAGCAGACCACACATCCAAGAAGGTCGTTGTAAAGCTTGCCATACCGAGCTGGCATACTGACCAAGCATAACTTAGTATAGTATATGTAGTATTTTCATACCCCGCATGTTTCGGGGACATTGATCCAAGCCAAGGCCTCTGGATCAAGATCAAAATTCATGTCTGCGAAATCACCTCCATCGTCGAGAAAATCAAGCGATTCTGGGAGTTGAAGGCTCTCTCTCCGGCCCTCAGTACTTACTGAGTTGTCTATGTCAAAAATGTGATTGAGATCACCAAAATAAGATGCAGATTCATCAAGAAAAGCTGGGATCCCCACCATAGATGAGTCATCCTGCTTCATAGCCGACTTTAGAGCATGGCAAAAAGATCTTAATGCACCATTGACATGGTCATAGTCACAGGCATTGATGGCTATGCTTTCTTCCGTCCTCATTTCAACGGATGAGACGCAATCCATGGCACTATCATCACTCATGGCTTCTGATGATGTCTTGTCTGCATCTAAATTGACAATAACCCAGACTCATCAGGATGTCACCAACAAAGGCACCCAGTAACAAAACAAATATGTCCAATATCAGAGAAATAGTACCTGAGCCAGGTGCAGTAGGCGAATCACAGCCCTCTGAAACAGTATTTTCAAGGACAGAAGATGGAGAGTCCACCCTAGTATCAATTTCTGAGCAGGAATGCAGTAAACCATGACTTGCATCTGCTTTGTCAACACCAGATAAATCATTGACTGCAGGCTGTATTTGGCGTACTGCAAGTTCGTGCGATAAACATCTGCCCAGTCTGTTATCAAAGGACCTCCGGGGACCTACATCTGCAGATGAATAACTCTGCACAGAATTGCTGGGAGAGAAATTGGTGCTGGCACATGTCCCCCTGATTTTCTTTGCTGCATCATCGTACGCTTTAGCAGCTGCCTCAGGCGAGGCATAGGTTCCCAGCCAGAGCCTGACACCCTTAACAGGATCCCGGATTTCAGCTGCCCATTTCCCCCACCTGCGCTGCCTCACGCCCATGTACTTACAAGGCTTGCTCCTGCAGGAAGACAGGACCTTCTGAGAGAGCTGCTGCTTATTTGCTCTGATAGCGTCCATATGCTGCTTGGTGCCAACCATCCTCTTCCTGAAGGGCGATTTTGCCCGTCCTCCCCACAAATCCTTCCTTGAGGAATGCCTGCCGGCCTGAATAGGTGGAAAGCTCTGCATGTAGGAGCCGGGCTCCTCGTAGTCGTCTTCACTCTCAGAGGAGGAAAGCGAGAAGAAGCAATCGGCAGGTATACAGATTTCTGTTACAAGCCGCTTGGGTCCGAGCTTTTCACCGGCATCGTTGTCATCGTCGCTGGAGGACTCGGTGGCATCGGGATCGGTGCAGATCACGCGCACCTTCTTGGTGGAGGGGGATTGCTTGGGCTTGATGTCATCACCGGCCGGGTCTTCCCAGGATAAGGCGGCGGAGAGGCTGCGGAACTTGGTCCTTTTCCAGGCGACCGCCTTGGGCTGGGTTGTGGATGAGGAGGTTTTCTGGGGACCAGGCATGGTTGGAAGGGCCAGGATGGGGTTTATCAGAGGAATTAGGGGGTGGATTGGGTAAGTAGGATGGTTAAGGAGGGGAGGAGGAGGGGCGGAAGCATCTGAGGGTGGGGTAGGTAAGGGGTTAGGGGGGTAGGGTTTAGCGGGGCGGGGGGAGGGGGGGGGAGGGAGAGACTGATGAGGAGAGAAGGAAGGGGAAGAGACCAAGGGGTACAAGGCAAACGGGGAGGCCGGCAGGAGGGGGGGGATGTGTCGGGATGCAAGGGGAAGGGGAACAAAAGACAGGGGAGGGGAATCGCAGGCACAGACACAGAGAGAGAGAGAGAGAGAGAGAGGACGCAAGGCTCTTGAGAGAGAGAGAGGACGCGAGGCTCTGCTCTTCTCTCAGAGAGAACAGCCTCTTCTCTAGCTCCTCTCCTACTTCTTCTTCCTCTCGTGATGAGTATAGTGTGGAAGGGGGGTACAGAGGAGATGAGAGAGAGAGAGAGAGAGGGTGGGGGGAAGGATTGGACCCACTCACAGAGAGAGAGAGAGAGAGAGAGAGAGAGAGAGAGACGTGAGAAATGAGGAAAGCTTTTGTAGAGGAGGAAGAAGAAGGGACACCACTTCCTACTGCTCCTACTGTGCTGCTGCATTTTCTTTCCTTTCCTTTTTATTATGGGTCTCTCTCCCTCCCTCTCTCTCTCTCTCTCTCTCTCTCTCTCTCTCTCTCTCTCATACATCATCACCTGCTGCCCCTTTTGCACAGATAGCAACCAGTCCCCCTTCCAACCATTGTAATGGTCACTTGGTCCTTTTGAACAGTCCTCTCACCAGCTTTCACTAGGGCTGGTTTCACACTCTGTACCACCACACAAAAGCCGGCCATCGAGCATTGGTTTCACACCTATCCTCGGGGTCACGTGCGAACTCAATGAAACTTGTCTTCTCTCTTAGGGTAGTATCACACCTAGAGTCTTGACTAGACTTTCAAAGTAAAAGTCGCTATTCTTTAAACCAGGAAGGAGGCCCAGCAACATGTCACACCATGTTCACTTGTAAAACTCAAACTCCCACAAATATTTGTGAGTTTATTAGCGACATCCCTAGAACGCTTGACTAAACTTTCAAGAGTTTTCTCCAGTAAGCAAGGAGGCAAAAGGACATGCCACACCATGATCGCTTTACTTTCAAAGGATCCCAAAAAGTCTTGAGGTAAGAGTTGGCTAGTAGCTCTACCTCATACTTGTTAGATCTATTCAAGGCAATGTGAAACCTAACTCCAACATCTAGACAAGCTTTAGCTCAACAATTGCTCAAAAAGCAAAAATTATTGCATTGGCTGCCAAGGTTGAATATTGTTGTGGGTGTGTGACCAAGTGCACATCCAAGCTTGAGGTTTTCTATGGTGGGGTCTCAAAATAAGGATAAGCTTCTAAAATAGCTATTCCCCCCTCTAGTACATAGAATGGGTCTCTATAATCTCCTAAAGTGTAGTTTTTTGTGGGAGTTATGCTTCTCCATGTCTACTTGTACCCTTTGTAAGAGACCTTCTACACTCAAACTAACACAAACTTACAAACATCAAAATGCAAAATATTTGCCCACACATAAGATATGCCAATCAATTTGACCTTCAATGGATTGAACTATGGTTTTTCATGAAAATATGTAACAAAAAATAATCGTGGGGCAAAACCAATGGCTTAGTTGATATAAAAGCAAAAATAATGTTAATAGCATTCATACAAAGCTTCAAACATAACCAATTAATGATTAATATTGTCTTCTACAAAGGCCTCTAAATGCCTTTCCCCAACATGCTCTTGGTCAATGGAAGGACGAACCAATTGAGTCTTGTTAGCACACATGCTCATTGGGTCAAAGCCAATTTATCGTTGACATGTAGTTCATTTTGCACTCCAACCAATGTAGAAGCCTATAACACAAGTTTCCCCATGGTTGAGGGAGGTAAATGGTTAATTGCTATGGGGATTGATCCCACTACCACACATATAGATGCTCACCATGGTGAACTTTGAAACCTCCACTTGTGCAGGCTATAAATGGCCCCTCTAGCCATGCTTATTGAACTTTTCAATGTGATATTTTCAACTTTCCAAGGATGCCTTTACCAAGGCCAAGGTGTGCACATCCTCCAATGAGGTCCTAGGCCAAGGTGTACACACCTTAGTTGATCTCCTTATGCCACATGAAGGGAATAATATGTGGTCTTTTGACCATCATTTTGAATGGCAAGCGGTGTATGTGGCATGAGCCAACACCAAGAAAAATAATCATTCATTGCACCTTCTACCATGTATATACCTCACACAATCAATGTAGGGCTTGTCACACTTTGACGTTCTGAATGCTTGGAATTATGAATGTGAATGTGATAGTAGTGTGGACTTTCAAGCAGATGCATGCATTCAAACTCGTGTTTAACTAAGTCACCAGCTTGTTACTGTCACAAACTTAGAGCCTATGGAGTAAAGAATATTCATGTTTTGCATCTATGGATTGGCTATCCAAATGTCGAGGGTTGTTTCAAAATTCAAACGAGTCTCCTATGTGCATAGCCAAGTCTAAGTGCACAAATAATGTTTTACACAATGGTGTAAGATTTGGGAATAATCTTGCTTTCATTAGTATGCATTCATTGCAAAATCTTAAATAAGTGTTGAAATATTAGCTCATCCCCTAAAAATGATCAACTTGTCATTAAAGAAGTTGTCCAATGATTCTCAAATTGGAAAACTATGAATTATCATGCTCATGAACATAGCCTTTGAAACCACTACCACTTCGTTAATGTATTGTGAAACTGATACATCAAGATAATTGCTACCAAGCATCAATGACACATTGAACCATTTATACCCTAGTTTGAATCTCTTTTCTTCAAAAATGTCAAAACATAATATCATGTCATATCACAATTATCAAGATCATCTTTTTTATGTTACAAGTAAAATCTTAGAATGTAGGCAACAAAGGTGAATTGCATGCATAACTATGTCTTCCACCATATATAGTAGCACAACTCACAATGATGACTAGATGTCCTAATTGTAGCAATGCAGGCTAAAGGGGCAATTCTTGACATACATGAATATTATCCATCTTTAATGTGATGGGATGTATCACAAAATAACATAAATTTGTACAATTCACATGGGAGTGGACCTATTCTTGCATGCCAAGTAGAAAAGTTTCCATCCCATCAAAACCCTCTCAACTCTCAAATCACAATAACCATTCCAATTCTTCCATATTGGTAGATGAACTTTTTGGATTCTTAGGGTGTGGCACCAACTCTATATCTTCAAGATCTTTTAAAAGTTCTCTAACCTCCAAAGTTTCTTATCTTGGACATGAGAGTATCCCTCTAAATTGAAGACCATTTCCCCAAACAACATTATACTCACCTAAGTCCCCACACCATGCACACTATAAGACATCAAAATATCATATGTATTGAACACAATTTTTGGAAATAACATCATACTCACCTAAGACCCCACACCATGCACATTATAGCATACAAAAAGTACCTAGTTGTCTCTAAAAACATTATCTTTCCTAACACTTAGCAACAGCTTATTTTTTAGTCTCTAGTCCACTTTCCATTTTTATCCATATTTCTTGGTCTCTAGTCCATTTCCTCTTTTGATAATCTCCCATTGCAAAAAAGAAATATTAGGTTTATAAAAGTCCCATCATCCATGTCTCTTAGTCTTGATTGGGTCCTTCTCCAAGTGCCATGTCACATAATAAAGATACCTCATTGTGGTCATACTCTTAATGCGATTCCACTTGATTCCACATGCATGTAGTTTAAAGGATTGTATATATTGCCCCCTTGGATGAGTGAACACTAAATCATTTTCCACATGTTAAAAGAACTTTTGAAACATTTTGGTTTTGACAATGCCCTACGTCTCAAGTTTTGGAACTATTACAAAACATGTGCTTAGGTGTCACTTATTAGTCATTGCCACCTTATCCTTCAAAAAGAAAGACTTGGCATGGGATGTAGTCAAGTGTATACAATGTACACAAAAATCAAGTTTATAATCATTTCCAAGGCATGCCTTAATGCACTTCCATTATTTAAGAGGATCCCTTACATGCACCAATAGTACTCCAAGAACCTATTTTTCCTCAATTGAAAGTTTGAGGGGTGCTGAAAGGATGTAAAATTGTGTTAAATCTCAAAGTTGTTAACCATATGTGTATATTTTGGTATATTTTGTTTACAAATAATGATGCCAGGAGGCATATTCCACGGTGGATTCCGTGAGGTTTTACGGTGGATTGCGTAAACTTAGATGACCGGGGCTCATACGCAAAGAGGATTCTTTGTGCGAGAAGTTGATGGGGACGCCTGTCCTTTTCGGGCGTTTCATTAATTTAGTGTGTACATGGGTGATTCCATAGCGGGTGATTCCGCAAAATGCATATTAAATTAATAAGCGTTTATGAGTTTAGAGTGCGCACTCGTAATAAATTAAGGTTAGGATTTATTTCTAACCAGTTGATTTATTTATGTAGCTGAAGACTGCTAGGTATTCACTTTTGTCGGTTTAATTGTGTTATTTTACTAACGATTGTGAATGCTTCAGTTGATGTGTAGAGATAGCAGCAGTGGCGGAGGAAAGCATTGGAGTCTAGCGGGTTTTCGATCTTTGGACTATATTTTGATAGGCGCCACGCCTATATTTTGTTATGTCTATAGAGACATCGATTATTTATTATTATTTTGTATGCGCTTATGCGCCTGAATATATTATTTCTATTTGGATATTGAGATTGGGCGTGCCAGACACTATGGGCACCGTCCATTAGCTTTATTTTCTTATTTTTGGTAGAAAGTAAACTCAAAAGCTAAAAGCTTGTCATATTTTTGTAATTGGGCTATTTTTGAGCATAAAGATTGGAAATATACATTAAATACATGCTTTGTGAAGCGCTCACACAAGGCATGGGGGAGATTGAACCCAATTTGTCTCTTGCTCATGTCGTGCTTGCTTTTACATGGGTTTTTGTGCTAAAAAGTAGAGTACTTTGTTCTTGGGGACCTTCCGGGATTCACCACGTGAGCTATCTGCGACCGATCTGCGCACCAGTGGTATCAGAGCGGAGCAGAGATCAAGGGCTTCCAATCGCTACCAATCTCGGGCGAAGGCGGAGCTCCAGGAACAAACGGCCTCTACAGTCAATCTCGTCGCGAACCGTCGATACAGGCAGACTTCTGGCGATCAAGAACCCCTATTTCCACTGTCAGATCGCGAAGGACCAATCTCTGTCAGCGGAGAACCACTCATCAATTCTCTTCATCAAGTCGTTGCAAACAGAGATAAGATCTTTCATAATCAAGTTTGTTATTATCTTAAAGCTTAGTCTTAAGCTTGAGAAGCTTTAAAAGCTTCAAATCGTCAAATCGTTTGGCAAGAGGAGGGTCCCGAAAAATCACGCGCAGGCAAAAAACGCCCCCCCCCCTCACGATCAAAAACGGCGGCCTGCTATTCCACCATTAAGCTCTTAAGCTTAATCACTAAGTCTAATTAAGCTAAATCATACAAATCTCTGCAAGTTACACAGGGCAGAGAAGTCAAAATACTCCGGGTCTCGCACTACAGAAGTCAAGTTCAGTAAGTCACTTGGAATCAAGTCCTGCAAGTCCTGCAAATCGGCTAAGTCCAGCAAGTCAACAACCCTGCAAGTCTGCTAAGTCTGCAACTCTGCAAGTCAGACTAAATCAGAACTGACTAACGCTTAAAACTCATAGAAGACTTGTTCGTTTGCAAAAACTCAGAACTGGAAAGTTGTTCACAGCAAGCTGTTTTACCTATCTGCAAGTTCGTTGAAGTACTTTCAGCAAACGGAGACAGAAATATTTCAGAATTTCTGAAAATTGAAGAAGAAAATACCCAAAAATACATAGCCTTGTAACCCCAAATTTGAGCTACGCTCATCCCGCTAACTGATTTTGAGTGAGAAAGGTTTGTTGAGTTTTACAGGATGACTACCCCACATATGGATGATCCTATGGCTGAAGACGACCTACCCGAGCCTACCATGGAACAAAAGCTGGATCTTATCATGCTGCAATTGGAAGAAGAGCGAAGAGCTAGGCAAGCCTTGCAAGCGCAATTGACAAAGCTACAAGGAGCGTCCACTGATAAAGAAGAACCTCAAGCTGAAGATCTGATTCGCCGTACCATCGACGCCACTCTTGAAGCACAAACCATCCGCAAGGAATCCAAGATAAGTAAACGAAGTTTCAAGTTTCGCACTTTCAATGGCATAAGAGAAGGAAAGACTGTTTTATCATTCATTAGCCAGTTTGATGACTATTTCCATGAGGAAACTTATCCTGAGAAAGATAAAATCAAGTGTGTTACTAATCATCTGATAGATAGAGCATCACTTTGGTGGATTGTAGTCCGCAAGAGTATAGAATGTCCTGATACATGGGAAGATTTTAAGAAGAAGTTCATACAAAATTTCTTACCACCGCAATTTCATGAGAAGGCTATCAAGCAATGGGATTTACTTCAACAGCGCGATTGTGAGCCTATTCCACAGTATACAGAGCGTTTTTGGAATGCACTCCTACAGCTACGCATGCTTGAAGACGTACCAGAGACGACCCATAAGCGGAAGTACATGTCTGGACTTCTTGGACATTACTACGCTGAGGTGAATATGTTCAAGCCTGCTACCCTTGAAGATGCCATCTCCTTAGCTCACGACACTGAAGATAAGTTACGCGGAAGAGACCGACGACCACAGCCATTCCAAGCAAACGGTAATTATGGATCTAAACAATTCAATTCCAATTTCAGAAGGTTTAATCCAGGTCGTTTTTCATCACCATCTTTCCGCAAGAATTGGCCTAAACCACCTACATTACCATCCACTGTCAATCCAAATCCTAAGCCTATCCAACAAGCAAATCCAAATATACCCAGACTCCCAGCCATTGCAAATAATGTGACCAAAGCCAAGCCCATCGTATGCTACAAGTGCCACCAGCCAGGGCATCTCGCAGCAAATTGTCATTCAAAGAAGCCATCAGCACATATCAACTACCTTGGAGCTATGGACGAAGACGAGTATGAGGATATGCCGGATTTCACTGAAGAAGAAGATGATCCTACTACTACTTCCGACACTTTACCAGGTATGCCTACTTCACATTCATTGTTGACTATGAGATGTATGGTGCATGGAAAAGAAAGAACTATACTGCATGATGACGGTAGTACGCATGACTTTATTTTAGCAAAATTGGTAAAGGAATTGAAATTGCATACAGTACCTACGCACTATCGCATAAAAGCTGCATTTTTAGGCACTAGGTATAATGGCACACAAGAAGTTCAAGATTTAGAAATTCAAATTGGTCCATATATTGAAAGAAGAAATTTCTTAGTTGTCCCATTACAGTCTAGCGACATTATTCTAGGAATGCCATGGAGACACGAACATAATCCCACTATAGATTATTCCACGCACACAATGAATATTAATTTTCAAGGAAAATCTATTACATTGTTTGGTATGCATGCCTCTCATATGTTTCCACTGCTTTCGCATACTCAAGCAAAACGTGCACTACGCAAGAACACTAAATCATATCTCATTTGGGTGAATGAATTGCACGCAAAAGAAACTCATATGCACCCTAGGCATAAGGAATTTCTTGCATATTTTAAGGACTGTTTTACAGAAGACCTACCACCAGGTTTACCTCCATCACGTCCAGAAGACCATAAGATTGACCTCATACCTGGCACACAACCACCTTGCAAAGCCCCATATAGGCAGAATCAAATAGAGCAAAAAGAAATCCAGAGTCAAGTAGAAGAATTACTAAATAGAGGCTTAATTCGACCTAGCAGTTCTCCATTCGGTGCACCTGTGCTCTTAGTCAAGAAAAAGAATAATACTTATCGGATGTGTATTGACTACCGAGCATTAAACAAGATCACTGTAAAGAATAGGTATCCTATACCTAGAGTTGATGACCTTATGGACAAACTGCAAGGATCTTCTATATTTAGTAAAATTGACCTTAAGTCTGGATATCATCAGGTGAGGTTAGATAGATCCGACATATTTAAGACTGCATTCAGGACACAGTTTGGCCATTACGAATTCTTAGTTATGCCATTCGGATTAACTAATGCACCTGCTACTTTCAGTAGAATGATGAACCGTATTTTTCTAAAATATCAATATTGTGTGATTGTTTTCTTTGATGATATTTTAGTGTTCAGTCAAAGTGAAAAAGAGCATTATGAGCATTTATCATTAGTTTTTCAATTACTGAAAGAAAATCAATTGTTTGCAAATCCTGACAAGAGTGAATTCTTTAAGACAGAAATAGAATATCTAGGTCATATTGTATCAAAAGAAGGAATAAAAGTTGATCCTAAGAAAATTGATGCAATATTGCATTGGCCTATTCCTAAAACTGTACATGAACTACGCTCATTCCTTGGTCTTGCTAGTTTCTATAGGAAGTTTGTACGTAATTTCTCATTACTTGCTTTACCACTGACCAAACTTCTTAAGAAAGGCATTGTTTATCAATGGACTGAAAACCAGCAGAAATCCTTTGATTTACTTAAACGTGCATTGACCAATGCCCCTGTCCTACAATTGCCTGACTTTAATAGACCATTCTTTTTAGTTGTGACTGATGCTAGCGGATCAGGAATAGGAGCCGTGCTTATGCAAGACAACCATCCAATAGCATATTCTAGTTCTAAGCTGAAACCCTCTGAGCTTAAATATTCCACTTATGACAAGGAACTCTTAGCAGTTGTACAAGCATTAAAACAATGGAAGCATTATTTAATGGGTTCAGAATTTATGATAAAGACCGACCAGCAAAGCATTAGACATCTACTTAGCCAACCCCAAATCTCTGACCGTCATATCAAATGGACTTCATTCATTCAAAGTTTCCATCCTATCATTCAATACCAACCTGGAAAAGAAAATGTAGTTGCTGATGCATTGAGTAGAAGACCTGCAATTCATAACATTTCTATCATATCTTTTGATTCTTTGATTGCTATGAAAGACACATATCACCAGGATATTACTTTTCATTCTGATTGGAAAAAATTAGTTCAAAATAATTTCATTCCTGTTGATTCATTGTCATATAATGATGGATTCATGTTCTTTGAAAAGAGATTGTGTGTTACTATTCCATTCCGATCTTTTGTTTTGAATGAAATTCATTGTCCCCCATATCAAGGTCATAGAGGTATCATTTCTACATTACGCATGTTAACTGAAGATTTTTATTGGCCGCATATGGATGCAGATGTATCTAATTTTGTTTCTGAATGTCTGATTTGTCAAAGAATAAAAAGACATCATGGTAAACAGTATGGATTATTAATGCCTTTATCTATTCCATCTAAACCTTGGGAACATATGTCTATGGATTTCATTACTGGTTTACCAAATACTAAATCTAACCATGACATGATTTGGACAATTGTAGATAGATTTAGTAAGCAAGCATATTTCATTGCATGTAAGAAAACTTTAACAGCATCACAAGCAGCACAGTTATTTTTGAAAACTGTTTTTACTAACCATGGATTGCCGAAAGTGATTATTTCAGATAGAGATTCTAGATTTTGTAATAACTTTTGGATTACACTGTTTGCAAATCTAGGCACAAAGATTGATTTCTCATCTGCATTTCATCCAGAAACAAATGGACAAACAGAAGCCACAAATAGCACCATTCTAGATCTTTTACGTGCATACACTATCTCTAAACCTCAGACATGGGATACTCATTTGCATTTATTACAGTTTGCTTACAATAATACTCCACACACATCTACAAAGAAAGCACCTTTTGAAGTTATTTATGGATATAGATTATCTACACCTGTTGCATCTTTGTCTAATAGAATACAAAGTGCCGATGATATTGCTGTTATGCATAACACTATTTTTGATGAAGTAAAGGATATGATTGCTAAAGCCCAACAATCATATACCAAACAAGCCAACAAGAAAAGACAAGCTATGAATTTCAAAGTTGATGATTATGTTTGGCTTAGAATAGAAAAGCGTAGACTGCAAAGTGTAGATAGACATCCAGTTGTCAAATTAGCTCCTAGATTCTACGGACCATTTAGAACCATTCATAAGATTAATGACAATGCATTCAAGTTAGAACTGCCATCTCATTGGAAAATTCATAATACATTTCATATTAGTTTATTGAGACCATTTCGAGGACAATTACCTATCCATCCTGTCTATGAAAACCCACCTTTACTAGAAGAAGAGACTGAAATACTTGAACCAGAAGCCATTATAGACACTGACTACATGACCACTAGAACTGGCCGAAGGTATTCTAGATATCTAGTAAAATTTAAGAACCATCCTGTAGAGGAAGCACAATGGATGCACGCTAGAGACTTAAATGCTTTCTCCACTCTGTTAGCTCCACATTGAGCTAATAGCAATTGAGGTCAATTGCTATCCCACCCCGGGGGTATGATGCCAGGAGGCATATTCCACGGTGGATTCCGTGAGGTTTTACGGTGGATTCCGTAAACTTAGATGACCGGGGCTCATACGCAAAGAGGATTCTTTGTGCGAGAAGTTGATGGGGACGCCTGTCCTTTTCAGGCGTTTCATTAATTTAGTGTGTACATGGGTGATTCCATAGCGGGTGATTCCGCAAAATGCATATTAAATTAATAAGCGTTTATGAGTTTAGAGTGCGCACTCGTAATAAATTAAGGTTAGGATTTATTTCTAACCAGTTGATTTATTTATGTAGCTGAAGACTGCTAGGTATTCACTTTTGTCGGTTTAATTGTGTTATTTTACTAACGATTGTGAATGCTTCAGTTGATGTGTAGAGATAGCAGCAGTGGCGGAGGAAAGCATTGGAGTCTAGCGGGTTTTCGATCTTTGGACTATATTTTGATAGGCGCCACGCCTATATTTTGTTATGTCTATAGAGACATCGATTATTTATTATTATTTTGTATGCGCTTATGCGCCTGAATATATTATTTCTATTTGGATATTGAGATTGGGCGTGCCAGACACTATGGGCACCGTCCATTAGCTTTATTTTCTTATTTTTGGTAGAAAGCAAACTCAAAAGCTAAAAGCTTGTCATATTTTTGTAATTGGGCTATTTTTGAGCATAAAGATTGGAAATATACATTAAATACATGCTTTGTGAAGCGCTCACACAAGGCATGGGGGAGATTGAACCCAATTTGTCTCTTGCTTCATGTCGTGCTTGCTTTTACATGGGTTTTTGTGCTAAAAAGTAGAGTACTTTGTTCTTGGGGACCTTCCGGGATTCACCACGTGAGCTATCTGCGACCGATCTGCGCACCAAATAAGGGGAGTGCAATTAACCACATCTTATGCATAGAACCCTAAGCACCTATATTTCATTGTCAAAAGTTGTATGAACTATAACCTACACATATACAAACCTCAAATATTGGGCTATGCTAATGTGTGTAGTATGTGATGTGCATGCATAAAGCATTGAACGTAGATGTGCATGAGCCTACATGCATTTTCATATGTGAGTATGTGCTCATGTGTTAATTTTCCCTTAATGGGCATACCAATACATTTGTTCATTAATGTAGATGTTCATATGGGATTTGTATTAAGAGACACCATATACATTAATTGCCATATTTGTATTAAGGGAAATAATGTATACATCAATTGCTTATTCTCTCTCTCTCTCTCTCTCTCTCTCTCTCATATGAAACATATCCCTAATCCAAAAATCTCTTAAATGCCATAGCTCGAGCCATAGATATCAAAGCTAACTTCTCTTGCCTTTCCCTTGCCCTCCTACTTCCTTCTTTTTTTCCCTTTATTTGTAAAGGACAGTATGTCAAGCCATGACACCTTCCCCTTTGGTGTTAGCTCCTCCTCCTCCACCCCCACCAAGGCCTCTTGTCCTGGCAAGCCCCTTCCATCACCCCCCCACCAAACACTACCTCCACATCCCATTGTCATGATTAAGGTGCATATGAAGGATTAGTCATTGATGTAGGTCATTTGGAGGAGGGCCATGCCTCATAGACTCAACAATCGTCCATCAAATTGTTACCCTATAAGGTGATGTGCTGTAAGACCAAGATGGCAGGACAGCCATGCCATTGGTGACATTGGCCAAACAGAAGCTCCTTCATCACCTTGAAGTCTATCGTTTAGTCTACACCACCTTTATCAACCTTAATGTTGTGACCCCCCACACCAAAAGAATCATTAGCTACCACACCATCACTCTTGTACAAGACTACATTGCCATTGCTCATCTGTGTGTGTGTGTGTGTGTGTGTGTGTGATTAAATGTAAATATGGGATCCAATTTATCCTTCAAGAAATCATTATGTTGTCACCTTCCTCTAATTAGTTTGTATCCATACTTGAGCTCCTTCACCACCTTGAAGTTTGTTGTTTAGTCTACCACCTTTGTCGAGCATGATGGTGTGGCCCGCCACACCAAAAGAGCTACTATCTGCCACACCATCGCTCTCGCATGAGACTACATTGCCATTGTGCTAGGTTAACATCCGTCCATGGATATGTGTGTATGTTTGTGTGTGATTAATTGTACCCTATGGCCTTCAATTTATCCTTTCAAAATTATTTTATTGTCACCTTCCTCTAATTAGTTTGTATCATGCATGCATTGTGTGTGTGCATGTGTAAAAGGAAATAATAATTGAATAGGGAGATGACCTTGACTCTCAAGTGCACCTCAATGTATTTTGTCCTAGCATAGAACATTGGGTTCCTAGCTAGCTATATGCTACTCACGTTGTCATAAAGAATGATAATTGGACCATCTCCATGCACATCCGTCACCCAATAACTTTTGTAGCCATACCATCTCACATGCTGCCATAATAGCACCTCTATACTCAGCCTCTGTACTTGATAAACCAATTGTAGGTTGCTTTTTGCTGCTCCATGTAACTGCTGCTCTACCAAGGAAAACATAAATCCAATGGTAGACCTTATATCTAACATGTTACAAGCCCAATTTGCATTTGTGTATCCAAACACTCGTACATCCTTACCTACCTCATAAAAAAGTCCATAATATAAAGTGGACTTCACATACCTCAATACGCATCTAATTGCATCCAAATGAGGCTTTCTAGACATTTGTATAAATTGACTGACAATGCCAATAGTATAACTCAAGTCAGGTCGTGTGATAGTCATGTAAATTAGACTCTCTACTATCCTCTTGAACATAGTAGGTTCTTCTATCTCATCCCCAATGTTGGTACTCAACTTCACATTTTGCTCCAATGGTATTGAAATAAGCTTACATGTTGACATACCATACTTGGATAACATATCCAAGTCATACTACCTTTGGGAGAGCCATATACCATCATTACATCTGATCACCTCAATACCAAGAAAGTATCTCAGCTCATCCAAATCCTTAATCTCAAACTTCTTCTTCAAAAAGTTCTTATCTTCAAGAATCCCATTGTCATTGTCACCTGTAATAATCGACAAGTCATCCACATAGATGACTATGATGACCAAACCCGTATCTCCCTTTCTCACATAAAGTGAGTGATCAACATTAGAAATATAAAAGCTAATATTAAAAAGATACTCTCCGATCTTGTCAAACCATGCTCTAGGTGCTTACTTCAACCCATAGAGTGCCTTCTTTAACCTGTACACATATGTGGGATGCTCTGAATCCTCATAACCTATTGGCTACTCCATATACACCTCTTCTTGCAATTCACCATGTAAGAAGGTATTCTTAACATCCATTTGCTACAAACTCCAACCTTTGGCTGCTGCAAAAGCAATCACACATCTAACAATTGCCATCCTAGCAATTGGAATGAATATCTCTTCATAATCTATGCCATATGTTTGAGCATAGCCTTTTGCAACTAGCCTATCCTTATACTTGCTAATCAAACCATCTGCATTATACTTGATTTTGTAAACCCACTTATAGCCAATAGCTTTCTTGCCCTTAGGAAAGGGTATCAAATCCCAAGTCTTATTGGCTTCTAATGCAGCAATCTCCTCATCCATTGCTACATCCTAATGAGCATGACCAATAGCATCCTCAAAACAAGTGGGCTCACCATTCTTAATTACCTTCACCATATAAGCATAATGATGAGCTACATAACCTTAAAACCAAAATTTTTAACAGGGCACATGAACCTGCTATACATGTGTACTAATGGAGGATCACTTAGTGAAGCCTTTGCATTACTATGTCCTCTCTATACACCTAGTGTCTTGATTGAAGGAATATCAAGTTCATCATCTAAACTCTTTGAACCACTAGAATCTCTGTCAGATCCCAAATGACTGGTAGATGCATCATTATCATCCAACACTTTCTTCTTTCCTTTGTCTTTGCCTATAACACTTGTAGATCCACCTAAAGATGTGGGGCTACTCGCTAGTCTCCCAACAGATGATGCTAACTATAGGTGTAGTACCAGCAGATGATGTTTCTGGTTCACTAAAGGCTCCATGATTCTTGCTTTTCTTTTTTCACATAGCTATCATGATCATTATCATCATCTAATACATCACTAGTAGATGCATACCAACTACTCATCTCATAAAAAATAAGGTCCTTGCTCACTTTGAACTCATTTAACAGGGTTATACCAACTACTCATCTCATAAAAAATAACATCCTTGCTCACTTTGAACTCATTTAATAGGGTTATAACAACGATACACTTTTTGCTCTAAAGAGTATCTAATAAAAAAATATTTTTCAACCTTCGGATCAAGCTTCTTTCACACACAAAACTCATTTGGCACATGAACATAAGCAATATAGCCAAACAATTTTTAAGTTTGACACATTGGGCTTCTTGCTTGTAAAGTATTCTTTGGGGGGTCATCCTATGAACTATAGTTGTGGTCATAATATAGACAGTAGTATGAATAGCTTTTGACCAAAATTGTTTTGGCATATTGTTTTTAGGCCACCAATGCTCGTGCAACTTCTACAATATGCCTATTTTTTCTTTCTGCAACTCCATTTTGCTATGGGATATACTTGCAAATAAACAGTCTCTTTATCCCATGAGACCTCAAGAAGCCACTAAACTCATTAGAGAGGTACTCTCCCCCTCCATCTGATCTCAAGCACTTAACTTTCAAGCTTGTTTTTGTTTCAATAGCCTCCTTGAAAGATTTGAAGTGCTCAGATATATCACTCTTTTCCTTCATAAAGTATACCCATAGCTTCCTTGAATAATCATTAGTAAATGTGACAAAGTATTTGCTGCCACCAAGAAATACATTCTGTGTAGGCTCCCAAACATCTGTATATGCACAACATCAAGAGTCATGCGAAAAGGGTTGACTTGTTTGCTTACCAAATTTGGCGTGCTTCACACGCTTTATGAAATTTTGCAACTCTAAAAGCAAGCAACCCTATAACCAATTCTTTGGATTGCATTAATTTCAGTCTTTGCACATTTGCATGTCCAATATGTTTATGCCATATTTCAATGTCTGCAACCACTCCTTTTTCTTTAATATACATAGTAGCATTCATTGCAAGAATTTCAACATCTAAAGTGCACATGCAGTCAACTCTACTTCCTTTTGCGACTAACCTGCACTTATCATTAACTCTTTTACAAAACAACATTTTGTATTAAATCAAACATGCAACCCTTGCTCTATCATTCAGCCAATAGACACTAAATTTTTGTGATTGATGACACATATAATACATCAGACAGACTCTTTGTCTGGCCAATATGCAAGGATAAGGGAACCTTTCCAATGTGTGAAATTGGGTGGCACACATAATTTGGATTTTGTAAGTCCTGCATCTCTCCAAACCATTATTCAACATGGCTAGTCATATGATTAGATACACACAAATTGACATACCATGCATCATCATGTGTCCCCTTGCCTATAATAGCATTCATCATATGATGCATAACAAATAGATGCTCATTTTTGTCTTCATTCTGTCATGAAGACGATGCATAGTTTCCTTGTTGCAATTTACCATTGTTGATATCATCCTTTTTAGTATAACAATGAACTACAATATGACTTGTTTTGCCACAATAATGGGCAAACAATAGCAGAATTTTCAAAATCTCTATTCTGCCATCCACCTCTTCCTCTAGAGCTTCTATGTATCTAAAGTTTCCAGAGCCTCTTGAAGAGGATTTGCCGTGTCTTCTTCTTGAATTTGAGTATCACCATTTCTTTCAGATGAGTCACCCTACATATTGATCTCTTTGGTAATCATGAGAGAGATTAACTCTGGAAATGGCTTACGTACATGTATAAAAGTGGCAAATGATTTCCAAGCCTTCTCATTATTAAAGCCACCCAAAGTAGGTGAAACCAAATCAATATCATTAGGCATTGCATCAATCACTGCCAAAGCATCTACAATGCTTCTCACCTTCAAAACATACTCATTAATGGGCATTTTTCCTTTCTTTAAGATATTCAACTCTTGCTTGAGTTGAATCTTTCGTGCCTTTGTATTTACTGCAAACATGTTCTCAAAAATTATCCAAGCGGCATGTGAAGTTTCTGTATTCCTAATATGTCCCAACATAGTATTGTCACTGAGCTGCATATAGCCAATATAACACCTTTTTGTCTTTTGCATTCCATTCTTTCCATGCCTTTAATTTATCCGTAGTCGTAGAGATACTCAGTGTTGGCTCCTTTTCTTCACCTAAAATGAACTTATAAAGGCCCTTACCAATGAGAAAGTTCATCACACGGAACTTCCATGAAAGGCAATTGTTCTTGTCCAGCTTCTCAATGATGGGATTTCCACTTTTCTCTACCGTTATCACAAAAATGATACAAAATAACAAGAAATTCTTTTGCAACCTTTCACAACAAGTACATAGCAATACACCAAGTGACCTTTTTCATTGATTGCTCAATATTACATGTAACTTGTAACCTATTTGCAGATAAAACTTATATTTGCTTCCTAGGAAACACCTAAAAAATTATAGACTCAAAATTTGCAACTTGTGCATCCACTTTTGGTCAATACAATCAAAATTTCAGTACACCCTAAAACTGTTGTTCACAACCTTGTGGCTCTAAAATAGGGCCTAAAATGGACTCAAATGCCTTAAAAAAAGTTGTTTGAAAAGTGAGACTTGAAACAACCTCTGATGCTCACACACACAAAAAATCTCATATCAATCTAAGATTTTTACTCTGCAAGAGAAAGCTCAGTCAAGAACACAAGAAGAGAGATGGAGGCCAAAACATTTTCTTGTTAGTTTCTTCTTCTTCTTCTTCCATACACAATACAATGTATACAATGTATATTTAAGATACAACATAAAGGAAAGTGGCCTACTAAGTCAAATAGTGTATAATTGACTATACTAATCAACCAGCATTATATCTATGCCAGCTATAGGTAGGTGTTGTTAGGGGTAAAGGCACCCCCGCCTAGCCGCTTGTGTATTTCTATACTGACAGTCACCGCCACTGCACATTGCAGGTGGGGGGCACCTGTCATCATCACTTTATTCTTTATAGTTCCCATTTCTTGTCTCTCTCTTTCTTGCTCTTACTCTTCCGCTATAGCTCTCGAGTGTAAGCTTCGATCCTTCTCACCTTTCAACTGGTATTAGAGCACGGCTTCCGACTCTTGAGCTTGGCTCGTGGCATTCTCAGCTTTCCATCGACTCCCCACTCACATTGGGTTTCCTTCCCGACAGCCATAGCTCATTCTCTTAAGCTCCCGTCACTCCCCGGCTTCTCGAGCTTCTTCCTGGTCTATTGAGGCACCATCAGGGCATTAACATTGAGGCATTGCTTCATTATTTTAGAGATTAATCTCAGTCCACAAGTTTAGGTAAACATGGTTTTCACAGGTTGTGGGCAGCCATAGCTCACACCTCTTGGAGCTTCCTTCACTTGGATCTTGCTTCCAGCCTATCAAGGCTTGCTGAGGCTCGGTGTAGGCCTTCTTTGGCCCCCATTTGTGCCCCCTTTGGGCCCCATTGTTGACACATGGGACAGCAGACTCCCCTAGCCAGCTCACATTTTTTTTACGCTTGTTTCAAAATCTGGCCGGGCATTTGGAACCCGATTCAGGCAAGGTAAGAGTTTAAGTTGGGGTTTTGGCATGCTCTAGACGCAATAGTGATGTCGGATTTGCCAAATTTTGATGACAAAATATTTTGCAACAAAATTCAGGTCTGAGACAGCATGTATTTGTATGCCTATGGCTTATGTGATGCTTCTACTGATATCTATTGATACCGGATCACTTGTGGATGTTATGCCTTTTATGTGAGATGCATTTGGAGCTAATTTAGCTCAACCATTGACTGTTTTGAACAATCCCAAATCTATCCAAAATAGGGCAGCCACCTGTTACTTCAATTTTATGCTTACAAATTTTGGCATTTGATGCCCGATTATGCTTGGTTGGTGCATATACATACAAGAATGTATGCCTATGGTTTGCCTATGGATTTGAGCTTGGATTGAGCACTTATATGCTCAGTTTACAGAGGTTATATACTGCTAGAAACTTCAGGGCGGAAGCTATTTATGCTACAGTTGGGTTATGCCTATTGGTCACGGGGTGCTCCCGGCTACTCGGTATGATGTCATGATGTATTTGGACTACGCCACATGTCTTGTTTATGATCCGGAATGCTTTTGAGCTGAGATTAGAGCTCGATTTGGATTTGATTGTCACTTCTTTGTAGCTGGCATTTCATCTATGACATGGTTTATGCCTAGGCTACCCAGTACGGGTTATGATGTCTTGGTGAATGCTTTATGCTTTAGCTGTGGATGGGATTGAGCTCGTCTCGACATTCATTTGAGTATTCCCTTGAGCAGTTGGACATTGACTTGGATTTTTCCATTATGACTTGGCTTTTTCCATTACAACCTTGGATGCTATTGAGGCATTGTCTTGGTTACCTGTCTTTGGTACTTTGACTTGGTTTTCTTGAGCTGTTGAGCTCGTTTATCCGCCTTTTGAGCCAGTGGGAGCATCTTGTATACTTGACCGACATTGAGCATGAGGTTTATGCTATTTTGAGCATTTTGCAAATACTTGAGACTTTGGGATCTCTTACACTTAAATTTGCATGGTTCATGCATTGATATCTTGGAGTTGCTTTTGACATGAGCTTGGGCTTTGCACTCTTGTGAGCATACACCTACTGGTGTCAGGTCTTACCAGTGTTATGTATACTTTGCCCTATTGTCCAGAGAGTATGCCTACTCAGTGATGGATGCTTTGGTGACATGTTTGGGTGTTTGCTCAGGGTCTTGATGACTGTTTGGTGCTGATTTATGCCTTTTTATGGCTGGTCATGTCTTGGTTGTCATTTATTGACTTGGTGCAATGATTTGGTCAGAAATTCTCCCACAGTACCCTGTTGTCATTTATTACAGCAAGCATATAACTCCGGACTGACATGGATTTTTCATGTTGAAATATTCTGAAATGCTATACTTTCACTAGTACTTGGTGGGCAGCAACTTTGGTTACACTTTTCTCGCCATTTTCTCTTGATTTTGGTGATTTTTTTGTCATTTTTTGCAGTAAACAGCAAGTAGTTTTGAATTGTCTACAGTCTTCTAGCCTGCATTATGGCGAGTTCATCCACCACTGATCATGCTATTTTCAACATCACTAAGCTTGATGGTATGAATTACTCTTATTGAAAGAGCTAGATTTGGTAGGTGTTGGTGTAGAAATCGCAGATCAAACCATTGAGATTCAGCGCGGGCAACCACCTGCAACTATGCCAGATGAGGAATGGTTTGAGCTTGATGAGTTATGCAAGTCCACTATTGTATTATCTCTCATAGAAGAGGTTCATTACAATGTATTTGAGGAAGAATAGAGTGCATGGCAGTTGTGGGATAAAATCAAGAATCTCTATGACAAGAAAAGTCCAGTGAGTCAGATGTATTGGCTGAAGCAGCTTATGGATCTGTGCATGAAGGAGAATGTGACTATATTTGCTCACTTGAGTCAGTGCCATGCTATACTCAAGAACTTGACTTCGCAGGACATCACTTTTGCAGAGGATATCACTCCTCTTTTCTTGCTTGGTACACTTAATGAGTCATGGGATGTATTCCGCACTGCATTATGTGCCTCTACTATTACCTTGAAATTATCTGATGTTGAGAGTGCTCTTCTGTAGGAAGAGGTTAATCGTAAGAATTTGGATGCCTCTCGTGTGCCATATGCTATGACAGTTAGAGGCAGGAATGATGGGCATGGAAAGCATAGCAGTGGCAGTGGCCATGGATGGGATTCTCAGAAATCTCGGTCCAAGTCTCGTGGGAAGTCATGTAGCAAATCCCATGACAGGAATGTAGATGTTACTAGTCACCATTGTGGAAAAAAGGGCCATATTAGGCTACAATGCCATGAACTGCGCAATGAAAGGTGCAAAGATAAGGGGGAAAACAAAGTGCATGATAAGTCTCCTGATCACAGCATAGTGCTTGCAAAGTCTAGTGTTAAAATTGAAGAGATCAATGTTATGCATCCTGAGGATGTTGATGATGATGATTATATCCTTGCAGCTTCTTCTAGTGCTTCGCAAATGACAGAGATACACTCTATGTATGCATAATGTTGGCTCTTGGACTCAGGTGCATCTTTTCATGTGATACCTTGCTGAGAAGAGTGGTTTCATTCATATTGTACTGTTTCGAATTCTGTGCGCCTGGGTGATGACAGCTCTCTTAATATTGTGGGCATTGGTGATGTTAGGCTGCAATTTTCTTTTGGCAACAGTTTTGTTATGCAGGATGTACGTCATGTACCTGCTTTGACACGTAGTTAGCTGGACAGCTTGATGACGTAGGTTATCATATATCTTTTGGAGACTCTGCATGGAAGATCACTCGTGGTAGGCTTGTGATTGCGAGAGGTGCCAAGGCTAGTAGCCTCTATCCCTTGATTGTATCTACTTCTTCCCTTGCTCATGTTTTGTTTGTGGGTTCTATCCCACATGTATCTCTTTGGAATGCCCGTTTGGGTCATATGTCTTTGAAGAGAATGTAAATTTTTTCTGGTTTGCAGTACGTACCGCCCCTTGATTATGCATGTTTTGATTCATGTGAGCATTGTCTTTATGGTAGGTAGACTAGGTCTACGCATAAGAAGTCTGGTAGACCACGCATGAGTGAGCCCTTGGCATTGGTACATTCGGATGTCTATGGGCCCATGCCTTGTCAGTCTATGGGTGGTGCAAAGTATTTTGTTACGTTCATAGATGATTTTTCACGGAAAGTTTGGTCTTATCCCATTAAGCTGAAATCCGATGTCTTGGTTGTGTTTCAGAGATGGATTGCATTAGTTGAGAACCAGTCAGTGTATAGACTAAAATGTCTAAGAGCAGATAATGGGGGTGAGTATGTCTCACGTGCTTTTGAGCAGTTATGTGATAAGAGGGGTATTAAGTATCAGTTGACCGCCCCCTACACCCCCCCCAGAATGGTTTAGCTGAGCGGATGAATAGAACCATCCAGGAGCGTGTACGCAGTATGCTTAGCCATGCAGGCCTACCACCGAGCTTTTGGGCTGAGGTAGTTAATACAGCTGTGCATGTCATAAACAAATTACCTTCTAGTGGTTTGGATTTCCAGGTTGCAGAGGAGGTATGGACTGGAAAACCTCCCTCTTATGCACATCTACGTGTCTTTGGATGTGAGGCATTTTGCCATGTGCCCAGGGACAAGAGAAGTAAGCTGGATCCTAAGAGTGTCAAATGCATTTTTCTTGGTTATGGGGATGCAGGCAAGATGCATTACCGTCTCTGGGATCCACAGGCATGGAAAGTCGTCCGCAGTCATGATGTAGTCTTCCATGGAGACAAGATGCATCGGCAGCCGGAGAGAGTTGTTGAGATCCGTAGGGTCATATTTCAGGAGGAGCCGAGAGCTCCCGCACAGCTAGTTGGACAGCCTATAGCTACAGCAGATGCTCATGTTCAGGGTGTTGGACAGGCAGCTGGGTAGGTAGCATAGCCTATCATGAGACGGTCTACTAGAGACAGACGTCCACCTGATAGATTTCAGCCCTCGATGCATTATGTCTTGGTTACAAATGCAAGAGAGCCTTTCACTTATGACGAGGCTATGCGCAGGGGTGACAGTCACTCCTGGGAGAGGGCTATGCAATGTGAGATAGACTCATTGCATAAGAATGAAACTTGGGATTTGGTTTCCTTGCCTAAGGGCAAGAAGACTTTGCCATGCAAGTGGGTGACAAGCTGAAAAGTACCCCTGGACACCCCAAGCCAGTATACAAGGCTAGATTGGTAGCAAAGGGTTTTAAGCAGGAGCATGGTGTGGACTTTGGTGATGTTTTTTTTCCTGTGGTTAAGATGACCACCCTGCGCTTAGTCTTAGCTTTGGTTGCTCAGCTTGACTTGCTTGGATTAATACCAGATGGATGCCAAGACGGCTTTCTTACATGGGGACTTGCATGATGAGATTTACATGGAGTAGCCTAAGGGCTTTGCAAAACCTGGCAGGGAGCACTGATGCGAAGAGGCATATTTCACGGTGGATTCCATGCCACAGTGGATTCCGTGAGGTTTTATGGTGGATTCCGTAAACTTTGTTGACCGGGGCTCATACACAAAGTGGATTCTTTGTGCGAGAAGTTGATGGGGAAGCCTATCCCTTTTCGGGCGTTTCATTAATTAGTGTGTACATGGGTGATTCCATAGCGGGTGATTCCGCAAAATACATATTAAATTAATAAACCTTTATGAGTTTAGAGTGCACACTAGTAATAAATTAAGGTTAGGATTGCTTTCTAACCAGTTGATTTATTTATGTAGCTGAAGACTGCTAGGTATTCACTTTTGTCGGTTTAATTGTATTATTTTACTAATGATTGTGAATGCTTCAGTTGATGTGTAGAGATAGCAGCAGTGGCGGAGGAAAGCATTGGAGGATAGCGTGTATTCAAGTTATCACTTATATTTTGATGGGCGCATATCTTAGGCATGGTGCCTATATTTTGTCGCGCCTATTTATTAAGGTGTTGGATATTTATTTATTATTTTGTATGCGCATGGGCGCACGATTATGATATTTGTATTTGGACATTGTATTGGGTATGCCTGACTCTTTGGGCGCCCGCCCATTAGCTTTATTTCTATTTTGTGCTAAAGCAAACTCAAAAGCCAAAAGCATGCTATTTTGTAATTTGGGCTATTATTTGAGCTTGAAGATGATTAATACATAAAATACATGCTTTGTGGAGCGCTCACACAAGGCATGGGGGGGGCACCCAATTGGTCTCTTGTTCATGTCGTGCATGCTTCTACCTTGAGTTTTGTGCAAAAAGTAGAATTCTTTTGTTCTTGGGGACCTTCCGGCATTCACTACGCAAGCATACATCGTCCGATTTGCGCACCAGTGGTATCAGAGCGAAGCTGAGATCGAGAGCTTCCAATTGCTACCCATCTTGTGCGAAGGCAGAGCTCCTGGAACAATCGAGCTCTACGGTCAGTCTCATCGCAAACGGTCGATACGGGTGGATTCCTGGCGGTCAAGAACCTCTGTTTACAGCCTTTGATCGCGAAGGACCGGCTTGTAATGGCAGAGGACCACTCCTACATCCTCTTCTCCAAGTCGTCTTCTTACAGTCAACAAAGATAAGTTTCATAACTTCACAAGCTTAAAAGCTTGAATATAAAGCTTATAAAGCTTAAGAAGCTTAAAAAGCTTTAATTTCTTAATTCGACGACAGAGGGCGGCAACATCCCAAAAAAAACGGCGAAAAAAACGCCCCCCCTAAAAATTTGATGTCTACAATTTAATAAGCTTTAAGCTTAGTTACCTAAGTCATAAGTCACAACTAACATGCCTAAAGGTAGAGGAAAAGAATAAACCAAATCTAAGTATGTATAAAGTTGATAACCTATACCTATCCAACTCCCATGATCTTCCGACAATGAGCAAATTTCTATGTTGGAAGACCTTTCGTGAGAAGGTCTACATGGTTATCATTAGTATGTACCTTGACTAGCTCGATGCTCTAGTTGTCAAGATATAGAGCAAAACCCTAACTGTGGGTCCTTATAGCCATGAAAGCTTCATTGTAAGATTTAGGGTTTTCTTAAACCTAATCACTATTTCAACTCTAACAATGATTCTAATCACTGATTAGCTATCTTTGGTACTCATTGTAGATTTGGAAATTCCATCTCAAGTTTGAACACACTTAATGGACATCATTAAGTTCATCAAAAGCCGACTTAAAGGCATATATTGTGAGATCAGTGTTTATAAGCTTTGATGCAACATTTCTTAGTCATGATCTTGTTTCCAATTAGTATGTGGAAAAAAACTTCAGGTTTCTCAAGTTTCATAAGTTTTGGTACTCTGCAAGTCCGGCAAACCTAAGTCATAAGTCACAACAAACTTCAGGTTTCTCAAGTTTCATAAGTTTTGGTACTCTACAAGTCCGGCAAGTCCAGAAGTCTGAACTGACTTGTGCTCAAAACTCCTATAAGGATTGTTCTTGCGTAGAAGCACAAAACTGCAAAGTTGTTCACTGAAAGACTCTGTTCGCATACACAGACTTGCTAAACTAGTTTCAACACATGCAGAAGGCCAAAACACAGATTTTTCAAAGATTTCAAATCCCGTAATTGCCAAAGATGAAGACCGTGAAAGCCAAACAAAAATATATAAGCCTTGTACACCCGATCTTGAGCTACGCTCATCCCGCTAATTGGATTTTGAGAGTGTGAGGTCTTTTGAAGTTTTGCAGGATGACGGAACAAAATATGGATGATTTAATGGCTGAAGGTGATCTTCCTGAACCTACGGTGGAACAAAAGTTGGATTTAATTATGATGCAGTTGGACGAAGAACGACGAGCCCGGCAAGCATTGCAAGTTCAATTGGCCAATTTACAAAGATTGACTATCGATAAAGAGGAACCACAATCTGAAGATCTTATCTGGCGTACCATCGATGCGACTCTCGAAGCTCAATCCATCCGCAAAGAAACAAAGAGAAGTAAAAGAAATTTCAAATTCTGTACTTTCAATGGTACTCAAGATGGAAAAACTGTTCTTGCATTCATCAGTCAGTTTGATGATTATTTTCATGAGGAAACATATGCTGAAAAGGATAAAATCAAGTGTGTCACTAATCATTTAGTGGATAGAGCATCTCTTTGGTGGACCGTGGTTCGTAAGAGTATAGATTGTCCCACTACCTGGGAGAATTTCAAGACGAAGTTTATGCAGAATTTCCTTCCTCCACAATTCCATGAAAAAGCCATAAAGCAATGGGATCTTCTTCAGCAAAGAGATCATGAGCCTATTTCTTAGTACACTGAACGCTTTTGGAATGCCTTACTCCAATTACGCATGCTTGAAGACTTACCTAAAGCGACTCACAAGCGCAAGTATATGTCTGGATTACTTGGGCATTATTACGCTGAAGTCAATATGTTCAAGCCTCCAACTCTTGAAGATGCAATTTCTTTAGCTCATGACACTGAAGACAAGCTTCGAGGAAGAGATAAGCGTACACAATAATTTCAAGCAAATGGTAACTATGGTTCTAAGCAATTCAATTCAAATTTTAGAAGATTCAATCAAGTCGTTTTCCTTCATCATCTTTTCGTAAGTCTCGGACAAAACCACCTACTTTACCATCAAATACCAATCAAAACCCTAAGCCATCTTCACAGCCAAATCCTAATATTCCTAGACTTCCTGCCATTGCAAACAATGTATTTAAAGCCAAACCTATAATGTGTTACAAATGCCATCAACCTCGACATCTAGCAGCCAATTGCCAATCGAAGAAGCCACCTGTCCATATCAACTATCTTGGAGAAATGGAAGATGAAGAATATGAAGAAATGCCTAACTTTACGGAAGATGAAGACGACACTACTACTCCTTCGGATACTTTACCAGGTACGCCAACTCCACATTCTTTGTTGACAATGAAATGTTTAGTGCATGGAAAAGAAAAGATCATTTTGCATGATGATGGTAGTACACATGATTTTATTTCTGCAAAGTGTGTGAAAGAATTGAAATTACAAACTGTTCCTACGCATTATCACATTAAAGCAGCATTCTTAGGCACAAGGTATAACGGATCACAAGAGGTGCATGATCTAGAAATTCAAATTGGTGAATACACTGAAAGAATGAATTTTCTAGTTGTACCATTACAGTCTAGTGATATTATTTTAGGTATGCCTTGGCGTCATCAGCATAATCCTGATATATATTATTCCACGCATTCAATTAATATTCATTTTCAAGGAAAACATATTACATTGTATGGTATGCATGCATCTAATGCTTTTCCACTGCTTACTCATACTCAAGCTAAACGTGCATTACGCAAAAGTAGTAAATCTTATCTAATTTGGATGAATGAACTGCAAGCTAAAGAAAAACATATGCACCCTAGGCATAAAGAATTCCTTGCACAATTTAAAGATTGTTTTGTTGAAGAACTACCACCTGGATTACCTCTTTCACGTCCTGAAGACCACAAAATAGATTTAATTCCTGGTACACAACCACCTTGTAAAGCACAGGCATAACCAGATAGAGCAAAAAGAAATTCAAAATCAAGTTGAGGAATTATTAAATAGAGGATTGATTAGACCCAGTAGTTCTCCATTTGGTGCACATGTTTTGTTGGTAAAGAAGAAGAATAATACTTATCGTATGTGCATTGATTATCGTGCCCTAAATAAGATTACTGTAAAGAATAGATATCCAATTCCTAGGGTCGATGATCTTATGGATAAACTACAAGGTTCTGCCATATTTAGTAAAATAGATCTTAAATCTGGTTATCATCAGGTGAGATTAGATAAATCTCACATATTCAAGACTACATTTAGAACACAATTTGGTCATTATGAATTTTTAGTGATGCCTTTTGGATTGACTAATGCGCCTGCTACATTTAGTAGAATGATGAATCGTATATTTTTGAAATATCAGCATTGTGTTACTGTATTCTTTGATGATATCTTGGTACTTAGTAAAAATGAGAAAGAACATTATGAACATCTTTCTTTGGTTTTCAAGTTGTTGAAAAATAATCAAATGTATGCTAACTCGGAAAAGAGTGAGTTTTTTCAAACAAAAATTGAATATTTAGGTCATATTGTGTCATAATACGGTATTAAGGTTGACCTTAAGAAGATAGAAGCAATATTGAACTGGCCTATACCTAAAAATGTGCATGAGTTACGTTCTTTTCTAGGTTTGGCTAGTTTTTACAGGAAATTTGTACGAAATTTTTCATTACTTGCTTTGCCTTTGACTAAACTTTTAAAGAAAGGTATTGTTTATCATTGTTCTGATAATCAACAGAAATCTTTTGATTTATTGAAACATGCATTAACCCATGCTCCTGTATTACAACTACCTGATTTTAATAGACCATTCTTTTTAGTAGCTACTGATGCTAGCGGATCTGGAATAGGAGCCATACTTATGCAAGATAATCATCCCATAGCCTATTCTAGTTGTAAACTGAAACCCTCCGAACTTAAATATTCCACATATGATAAAGAATTATTAGTTGTTGTACAAGCTTTAAGACAATGGAAACATTACTTAATGGGTTCTGAGTTTATGATTAAGACTGATCAACAAAGTATTAGACATTTACTTAGTCAACCTCAAATATCTGACCGACATATCAAATGGCCAGCTTTTATTCAGAGTTTTCATCCCATTATCCAATATCAACTAGGTAAAGAAAATGTAGTGGCTGATGCATTAAGTAGAAGACCAACCATTCATAATATCTCTGTCATATCATTTGATTCTCTAACTCCTATGAAAGATACTTATCATCAGGACATTACTTTTCATGCTGATTGGAATAAATTAGTTGGAAATAACTAGATTCCTATTGATTCACTGTCTTACAATGATGGATTCATGTTTTATGAAAAGAGATTATGTGTTACAATTCCATTTAGATCTTTTGTTTTGAATGAGATTCATTGTTCTCCATATCAAGGTCATAGAGGTATCATGTCTACTTTGCGTACATTGACTAAAGATTTTTATTGGCCACATATGGACACTGATGTATCTAACTTTGTTTTTGAATGTTTGGTTTGTCAAAGAGTTAAGAGATATAATGGTAAACAGTATGGATTACTTATGTCTTTATCTATTCCATCAAGACCATGGGAACAGATTTCTATGGATTTTATTACTGGTTTACCTAATACTAAAGCTAACCATGATATGATTTGGACTGTAGTAGACATGTTTAGTAAACAAGCATATTTCATTCCATGTAAGAAAACTTTCACAGCATCTCAGGCAGCACAATTGTTTTTGAAAACTGTTTTCACTAATCATGGATTACCAAAAGTTATTATTTCTGATCGTGACTCTAGATTTTGTAACAACTTTTGGATTACTTTGTTTGCTAACCTAGGAACAAAGATTGATTTCTCATCTGCATTTCATCCTGAAACTAATGGACAAACAGAAGCCACTAATAGTACTATTTTAGATCTTTTACGTGCTTACACTATTTCTAAACCACAGACATGGGACACACATTTGCATTTACTCCAGTTTGCATATAACAATACACCACACACATCTACAAAGAAAGCACCGTTTGAAGTGATTTATAGTTATAGATTATCCACACGTGTTGCATCTTTATCAAATAGAATTCAAAGTGCTGATGATATTGCTAATATGCACGCTACTATTTTTGATGAGGTTAAAGACATGATTGCCAAAGCCAAGCAATCGTATACAAAACAAGCCAATAAGAAAAGACAGGCCATGAATTTCAAAGTTGATGACTATGTTTGGTTGAGAATAGAAAAACGTAGATTACAAAGTGTAGATAAACACCCAGTTGTGAAATTAGCACCTAGATTCTATGGACCATTTAAGATCATTCACAAAATTAATGACAATGCATTGAAGTTACAACTACCACCTCACTGGAAAATTCACAACACATTTCACATTAGTTTATTACGACCCTTTAGAGGCCAATTACCTCTACACCCTGTTTATGAAAACCCACCTTTGTTAGATGAAGAGGCTGAAATACTTGAACCCAAAGCTATCATAGATACTGATTTCATGACCACTAGAACTGGACGTAGATATTCTAGATATTTGGTCAAGTTTAAAAACCATCCTATTGAAGAGGCCCAATGGATGCACGCTAGAGACTTAAATGCTTTCCCCACTCTGTTAGCTCCACATTGAGCTAATAGCAATTGAGGACAATTGCTATCCCACCCCGGGGGTATGATGCCAGGAGGCATATTTCACGGTGGATTCCGTGAGGTTTTACGGTGGATTTTGTAAACTTTGTTGACCGAGGCTCATACACAAAGTGGATTGTACATGGGTGATTCCATAGCGGGCGATTCCGCAAAATACATATTAAATTAATAAACGTTTATGAGTTTAGAGTGCACACTCGTAATAAATTAAGGTTAGGATTGATTTTTAACCAGTTGATTTATTTATGTAGCTGAAGATTTTTAGATATTTACTTTTGTCGGTTTAATTGTATTATTTTACTAACGATTGTGAATGCTTCAGTTGATGTGTAGCAGCAGTGGCGGAGGAAAGCATTGGAGGATAGCATGTATTCCAGTTATCACTTATATTTTGATGGGCGCATACCTTAGGCATGGCGCCTATTTATTAAGGCATTGGATATTTATTTATTATTTTGTATGCGCATGGGCGCACGATTATGATATTTGTATTTGGACATTGTATTGGGTATGCCTGACTCTTTGGGCGCCCCCCCCATTAGCTTTATTTCTATTTTGTACTAAAGCAAACTCAAAAGCCAAAAGCGTGCTATTTTGTAATTTGGGCTATTATTTGAGCTTGAAGATGATTAATACATAAAATACATGCTTTGTGGAGCGCTCACACAAGGCATGGGGGGAGATTGCATCCAATTGGTCTCTTGTTCATGTCATGCATGCTTTCTACCTTCAGTTTTGTGCAAAAAGTAGAGTTTTTTTGTTCTTGGGGACCTTCCAGCATTCACTACACGAGCATCCATCGTCCGATTTGCGCACCAAGCACCTAGTGTGCAAATTGAAGAAAAGCCTTTATGGCTTGAAGCAGGCACCTAAGGAGTGGTATCATAAGTTTGATGCCTTTATGCAGTCACAGGGCTATAGCAGGAGTGCTATGGATCCGTGTCTTTACATGAAGAAATCCCGTGATGGTTCTTTATTGATTTTGGTACTCTATGTGGATGATATGATGATAGCAGGAAAAGCTCATGATGAGCTAGATGCTCTTAAGGCTTAGCTCAAGAAGAGCTTTGAGATGAAAGATCTGGGACAAGTCTCTCACATACTTGGTATGCGCATTAGACGCGACAGGCATCAGGGACCCCTCTACTTGTCATAGAGGGAGTACATTAATAAAGTCCTTATGCGCTTCCGCATGCAGGACATAAAGCCTATTGGATATCCATTGCCTTCTTATGTGAAGGTATCACAGGGCTGATTGTTCACAAACAGATAAACAGAGGACCGAGATGGCCAAGATTCCCTATGCATCCGCAGTGGGCAGTCTTATGTATGCTATGATCGCCACTCGTCCAGATATTGCCTTTGTAGTTGGTGTTGTGGCACGCTATATGGATACCCTTGGCAAGAAGCATTGGGATGCCGTGAAGGGTATCATGAGGTACTTGAAGGGCACTGCAGATATGTGCATATGCTATGGTAGCCAGGATACAGGAGTCATGGGGCACACTGACTTTGATTATGCAGGACATGTAGATAGTAGGAAGTCCACTTTCGGCTATGTATTCACCTATGCTAGAGGTGCTGTTTCTTGGATGTCCAGGGTGCAGAAATGCACGGCCCTTTCTACTACAGAGGCCGAGTATGTTGCAGCCACTCAGGCTTGCAAGGAGGCCATTTGGTTGGGTCGTTTGGTTGCTAACCTTGGTATTGATGCTATCCCTACAATGCATTCAGATTCTATGAGTGCTATTCAGTTAGCCAAGAATCCGAGCCAAGAATTTGGTCTTCCATGCGAAGGTGAAACACATTGAGGTGAGGTATCACTTCATACATGGGATCGTTGAGGACAAGTCTGTTGACCTTGTCAAGATCTTGAGTGACCAGAATCCTACAGATCTGCTCACGAAAAGCCTCTCTACAGAGCACTTTGCCTTCCTCAAGAGGTCGATGGGCGTGGGATGAGATGATGTCTTTCCTCATCCTATTGTACATGTGTACATGTTGTACTATCTTTTTCTTTTTCTTTTCACTCCTCACTAGGGCATATTCGCCTTTAAGTTGGAGGTTGTTGGGGGTAAAGGTGCCTCCGCCTAGCCGCCCATGTATTACTACACTCATAGTCACCGCCACTGCACACTGCAGGTGGCGGGCACCCGTCTCACCGTCACTTTATTCTTTATTCTTTTGGTGACAGTTTGAATAAAGGAAGGCCTGGTCACACATTGTGACTGTTGGAGTTTCCATTTCTTGTCTCTCTCTTTCTTGCTCTTGCTCTCCCGCCATAGCTCTCGAGTGCAAGCTTCGATCCTTCTCACCTTTCAGGTGTAACAAACTAAATATAATAAGTGATAAGTAAGTGGCCATGTGAGAATCATAATGACTACTGACATGCTATGTGTAGATGTGTAGACCCATCTAGCTAGGCGGTCCATCATCAATGTCCGCATGTGTTAAGCTTGCCATCTCAACATGATCAGCCATTTCACCAATTGAAGCCAAAATTTTAGTGATGGTAGGCTCATATAAAACATCCCTAAGCTTATTCTCTATCCTATCTCTAGTCACCAAGGAATATTGCTAATATGAGTTATCTTATGCAATATGTCATCTCCTATAACCACATACTCTTCAATTTGCATTTGTTGCTTTCTATCAAACCATTTTGCATGATATGTCATATGGTTTGTAGCTCTTAAATCTAAAAACTAGTCATCCTCTCTAGGAGGATGCATCACACTACCAAGTTGTGCTTGATAGCAAAGAGATAACCTAGCTCTTACAAAGATATGAGTGTAAATATTGAAAGTATCATCAACCTAGCTCTTAGTAAGAACATCTCCTCTCAACTAGAATCCCGCATGTACTTGAAACCTGAATTGGTCATGAGATCTACCATGGAAATTACACAAGAAATATCCTAGGAAGGAGATAGAACTATGATCAAGAAATCTCAAAAATTTGATTCTATGGTTAAGTCTCTTACCATGCTTATGTTCAAGACACTGTGCATATTTTGTCAGAGAGCACAAGTCGCTTCTAACATTCCCTATAACATGGAAAATGAATCAATATATTTCCATATAATACCCGATGATCATGCATAAATGTTTACAAATCATCTCTACCCACATAGTAAGTATCTTCAATTTATCACTTTCTTTAATATTGAGCTTTATGGTCTTTATTAGAAGAATTTTGATGAGATAGAAGAGCTACAATTCAAATTGCAAACACAAAGCATATTTGAAAGGGAATGGTACTCCATTTGTGCTTCCATTTCAAAACTTGGCTATCAAATAATGCTTGCCAAAGAGCAAAGGAGAGCCATTAAAAGTATTGAGATGTCAAGATTCAAATGAGAGTTGGCATCTACTACATACCTTGTTGATATGGTAGGACTTTACTCACATGCATGGTGACCAACATGGAGGATACACTAGTGAAGGCTATAGTTGGTGAACTATACCCACGTAGTCCATTCTTGGTTATGGTACATTCATTATGCTACCTCATCTATTCTTAACCGGTTTTGCAATTAGTGAGTAGATGTACATATATTCTAGTACTTTCATATTAGTCTCTTGTCATGTCATAGACTAAGTTATTTTGTATAAAAGAAGAAAAAGATTTCAACCCTACTTCTTTGTGTGCTCAAGTCTCCATTATGTGTCTATGCTCTTGGTTACTTCACCTCTCCCTCCTCTAGTTTGTTTACATGGTATCATAGTAATCCCGCAGATATGGGAAGCTCAATCTAAGGCTGAGGTGAAGGCAATAGAGTGTGAAAGCAAGCAATGGATAATAAGCTCTTCCATCTTGTTCGATTTGCCTTAGAATATAGCTGCAAGAGGCTCTTGAGGTTGGTAGGGTTATAGTCTCTAATTGTAGTGAAAATTGGAGCTTAAAGAGTAGTGTAGATACCATACATAGACGCTTTATATCTTTTTTGCATTGGTTTTTACCATTTGAGGTCATTTTTTGCCTCAATTTTGATCCTCAAATGAGTCAAAATCAATTTTTGGATATAATATAGATTCAATTGTATTTGTTGTCTATAGGTGTAGAGGTTATAGATTTCAGATCTATAAGGTTTGAGTTATTTATAGATTGTAAACACAAAGGGAATCTATGCACAAATTGCAGATCATAGTTATTATCGTGCAATTTGTGAAAAACGCTATGAGTTTTAATTGTATTGCACCTAGTATTGGCTTGGCTGCAATTGCAACTTTTGTAAGGTTGCTTGTCTTATCAAAATGTCTAACAATTTTAACCAAATTATTAGTGAGAAGCTTGATGAGAATAATTATCCTACTTGGAAGTTGAGAATGATTTTTTTTTAAAAGAGCAAAGGAATTCGAAGCTACATTGGAGGAGACATGGCAACGGCACCCAAAATCCCTCAGAAAAATGGTACTATAGAAATAAAGGCCAAAAATGATCGGGAGAAAACATAGAGTAAAGTAATGTATTGGCTATTTGTGAACATCACAGATAGTATGATGGGCTATTTGTAGGAATCTAAAACCCCCATTGTTATATGGAAAAACCTAGCAAGTTTGTTTGAAGTAAACATAAGGGTAAGAAAGCTAGAGCTCAAGTCAAAGCTGAATTAAGTTAAAAGAGGGAAATTGTCCATCAATGTCTATGCATTAAAGGTCAAGATCATTATGGAAGCTCTTGGATCTATCAGTATAATAGTTGACAATGATGATATTGTGCGAGCATATTTAGATAGACTTGAAGATGAGTAGCAATAAAATAGGGGAGGATAGTCTCGAGAAAAGGAGAGCCAAAGAGGGCAACTTACAACTGTTAATCGATAGTAATATAATTCCAGTGATAAGAGAGAATGTTGGTGTTGTGGTGAGAAAGGCCACCTTTTTAGTAATTATTAAAAAAGGAAAGCTGAAATTAGAAATGGGAAAACACAACAATACAATTATGCTTCTACTAGTAAGAACAATGATCATAGAAGTGAGCAACTCTTTGTGATGTAGTATTTTATGAATACTATGACTACTGATAATTCATCTAAGAATAATGTATGGTATATAAACTCAAGTGTCTCTAACCACATCACTTGTCATAGAGAGTGGTTTAGAGAGATGCATAGTCTAGACTCTCTAGGCTATGTGGAGACATGAGATGGTACAAGCCATCCAATTACTCACATTGGAAATGTTTCCTTGTGTATGCAAGAGGGTAAAACAAAGTACTTGGTTGATATGCTACATGTACCAAACATAACTAAGAAGTTGGTTTTTGTTGGTCGCATGGTGGAACATGGATTGCAGGTTTGGTTCACATGTAATTGTTATTATGCAGAAGACCCTAGAAGAGGTTGTAGACCAATTGACAAAAGGTAAGCGTGCTGGCAGACTATTTACTCTTGATATAAGTCTACTTGAAATGGATGCTGCTATATTTGCATAAGGTTCAAGTGTTATGGTTGATATTGAAATTTAGCATAAGCAGGTTGGTCATGTAAGTGTAGAGCATTTAAAAAATATATACTCAAAATATATTGTGGATGGCTTACCAAATTTTAGAGTTGATGGGATGCATAACATATGTATAACATGTTAATTTGGAAAGCACTCAGACATGCATTTCCACATGAAAAGCATTCATGCAAGAAGCCACTTGAGTTGACACATTATGATGTGTGGGATTCTCCTACAAGGATTGCAACTATGGGTGATTGCAAGTGTTCCATTCTGCACATGTTGTGCTCTTTTATGGTGGAAACATTCACTAGCTATATGCCCAGTCTAACCACAATAATGACATGCCATCTGATATTTGTTGTCGGAGTTGAATCCTCAACCTCTTCCTTTAGGTCTAGTAGCTCCTTTGGTGTATAAGAGGTTTTCCCTAGATGATGGGACACCATCTTTTGCATTCTTGTTCTTTTGTTTATTCTCTTCATCAAGAAGAGAGTGCTCAATATCTTTTTGTGACAAATTAGGTACATTGTTGAGAGTAGAGACAAGATTTTCATAAGGATCTTGGTTTACATTAGCAAGGAGTACATCAATGGCTTCATCTTCATCTATTGTTTTTTTCAGAGTGACAAGTTAAGTTTTTAGACTTTTGAATTTGTTAATATGCATAGTCATTGAAGTGCTGTCTTTTATGTCAAGCTTATAGAACTACATTAACAACTTGACCTTAGAGTTTTTGGCTTGACTTCCAAAGATCCTGTCAAGATCATCCCAAGCCTTTTCAGCATCTTTGATGCTAGAGATACGGTATAATACATTGCCAGAAAATCCCCATGAAATAATTCCTAGAGCTTTATTATTAATCTTTTTCCACTCTTTGGACTTTGGTTCTTTAGGCTTTGGTTGGACCCTTCCAAGGATTTTTCCATCTTCACTTTCTTCTTCTTTCTCCTCTTTCTCAAACAAGTCCCACAAGTCCTTTCGCATAAGGTGGTACATGGTCTTCTCCTTGTAGGCATGAAATCATTCTCCATTGAACTTGGCTATTTGCTCAAACTCTGTCATGTTGATCATCTTCAAATAACCAACAAAATAGTTGTAGTTCGATGTGTCAAGATACACAAGAAGATTAATGTCAAATTGACACTAGTTGAGTATCAATGGATACTATTCTTTGAGCTTAGTGTTGGATGTCGATGCTTGATCTGCTTCTTTTTTGTTGATTTGAAGTGTTGCTTTTGCTAGGAATCGAGTTCAGGCTCAAATCAAAGTGACAATGGGTTAGTCAGCTATGAGGAGTGGGAAAATAAAGTGATTTTTAAGCTTAATATGGGATGTGAATCTTGCATGAGGACAACTCCTATTCTTGATCTGCTAGTATCAGTGACTACTAGAAAGAATAGTCGATTAAAATTAGGTAATTCCAAGATAGGTGCATGTGTTAAAGCATGTTTCAACAAATCAAAAGACTTTTGCTGGTTATCAGACCAATGATACACAACACCTTTCTTTAACAATTTCGTCAAAGGCAATGCAAGCAATGAAAAGTTTCTCATAAATTTTCTATAAAAGCTGGCAAGACCTAAGAAATAACATAATTCATGTACATTTTTAGGGATTGGCTAATTCAAGCTTGCCTCTATCTTTTTAGGATCAACGTCAATACCATCAAAAGAAACAATGTGACCTAAGTATTCAATTCGGGTTTGGAAAAATTCACTCTTGTCAAGGTTAGCATATAATTGATTCTCTTTCAAAAATTTGAAAACCAAAGATAGATGCTCACAATGCTCATTCTCATTCTTACTAAAAACCAATATATCATCAAATAAAATAATTACACAATTCTGATACTTAAAAAATATATGATTCATCATACAACAGAATGTGGCTGGTGCGTTGGTCAAACTGAAAGGCATAACAAGAAATTCATAATGACCAAAACAAGTTCTAAATGCAGTCTTAAAAATGTCAAGGGTATCCCATCGTACTTGATGATATCCATATTTGAGATCTATCTTGCTAAAAACAGTGGCCCCTTGTAGTTTATCCATGAGCTCGTCTACACTAGGAATCGGATATCTAATCTTAATAGTGATTTTGTTTAGGGCACGATAGTCAATGCACATCCTATAGGTATTATTTTTCTTCTTAACTAATAGGATAGGTGCACCAAAAGGAGAACTACTAGGCCTAATGAGTCCTCGGTTCAACAGTTCCTCAACTTGTGTCTGGATTTCAGTCTGTTCAATCTGATTGTGTCTATATGGTGCTTTACATGGTGGTTGAGAACCTGGGATTAAATCTATTTTATGGTCTTCAGGATGCGTAGGTGGTAAACCAGGTGTGGTAGATCAACAACGAAACAATCTTTAAATTGTGCATGCCTAGGATGCATATGATTTTTCTTAGCTTCAATTTTATTCACCCATACTAAATATGATTTACTACCTTTTCTCAATGCACGTTTAGCTTGTGTGTGACTAAGCAGTGGAAAATTATCAAAGGTGTGCAATCCATGTAATGTGATTTGGTTTTCATTAAGATGAATTTTCATGAAAAGTGTGGAATAATCTATTTTAAGATTATATTTGTGATGGCAAGGCATTCCTAAAATAATATTACTAGCTTGCAAAGGCACAACCAAGAAATTTCGTTGCTCAACATAATCACCGATTTTAATCTCGAAATCATGAACTTCTTGTGTGTACCATTGTATCTAGTGCCTAAGGATGTAGCCTTTACGCGATAATGAGTTGGAACAATAGATAAATTCAATTCTTTTACCAACTTTGCAAAAATAAAATCATGTGTGCTTCCATCATCATGCAAAATAATCTTTTCTTGACCATGCACAAAAATTTCATCGTTAGTAATGAATGAGGATTTGGCATACCTGGTAAAGTATCTGAAGCATCACCAATATCATCTTTAGTGAAGTATGGATTATCTTCATGGTCCTCATCATCAGTTGCTCCCAAGTGATTGATTTGAACAGCTTGCTTGTTAGATTGATAGTTCGTTGCTAAGTGTCCACACTCACACACTTGTAGCAAACCATAGACTTTGCTTTGGAGACATTATTGGTAAGGACTAAAAGTTTGGGTATATTGGCATTTGGCTGGAGGGAAGGCTTAGGGTTTGAATTTGTATTTGATGGTAAAGCAGGAGGTCGAGTCCAAGGTTTATGAAAAGAAAAAGGAGCAAAGCAATTTTGATTGAATCTTTGAAAGTTAGAATTGAATTGCTTTGTACCAAAGTTACCATGAATAAAAAATTGTTGCGGTTGCTTTTCTCATCCACGAATTTTATCCTCTACATCATGTGCTAAAGAAATCACATTCTCCAAAGTCTTTGGCTTGAACATATTCACTTCCACAAAGAAGTGACCAAGCAAACTGAACATATACTTGTGTTTGTAGACCACCTCAAGAACATCTTTAAGCATTTGAAGTTGAAGTAAGGCACTCCAGAAACGCTCAGTGTATTGTGGGATGGATTCACGATCTCTTTGTTGCAGGAGATCCCACGTTTGATAGCTTTTTCATGGAATTGAGGTGGAAGGAAATTTTTCAAAAATTTCTTTTGAAAGGCTTCCCAAGTAGAGGGACAATCAACACTCTTGCAGACAAGAATCCACCATAATGATGCTCTATTTGCTAGATGGTTAGTGAGACATTTAAGTTTATCTTTTTTAGTATATTGCTCTTCATGAAAATAGTCGTCAAACTGACTGATAAAAGCAAGAACAATTTTGCCATCACGTTGCCCATTAAAAGTCTAGAATTTAATTTTTTTAAAACTTATCTTGGCCTCTTTCCTAAGAGCTTGTGCATCGAGTGTCACATCAATCATACATCGAATAACATCTTTAGGTTACACTCCGCCTTGATTGACAATGGATTGTTGAAGTGTAGCCAGTCGTGCTTGTAAGTTTTGATGTGCTCTTTGATCTTCTTGAAATTGCATCATGATTAGATTCAATTTTCGCTCCATAGTCGGCTTTCGCAAATCGTTTTTGCCCATAGAATCGTCCATGTGATGATCTGATATTTTGCAAAAATCTCAAACAACCTCACACACTTAAAATCTCAGTAGAAGGATGAGCGTAGCTCAAATTCGGGTTTACAGAATTACTTTTTAAAAAATAAAATAAAATGACTTTTGCTTTTCTCAAGTACGTCAATTGATAACAGTCTTGTTCCAAGCAAAATAGCCTTTTGCAAAGACTGCGTGTGACAGCCTTCTTGCTATAAATCAGCTTTGCCAAGTTGGAGGTGGGAACAAGGGCTTGCTGGAACTTCGAAACTAGTTCAGGAGTACCACAATGCGAACAACTGTTATGAAAGAGATTGAGAATTAACTTGAAGCTATAGTTAAGCTTTAATAAATTTAAGTTTTAAATAAAAAAGCTTAGTATTTCGTATGATCAGTGACATGACGGCAACATGTTGTGGATGGAATCGGTGACGATCAATACATGTCGAATTATGAAATTGAAGAGTTTTAAAGCTTAAGCTTTATAAGCTTCAACATTAAGCTTAATATTGCACTAATGATGAATTATTTTCTCTGTAAAAAAACATCTTGAAGATGAGACTTCCCGAGTGGTTAGAGGGTACAATAGGGGTTCTTCACCGCTAGGAATACGCCAGTGTTGTCTGTTCGCCACGAGACAACCGTAGAGCATGTTCATTCCAAGAGCTTCGCCTTCGCACGAGATGGTAAATGATTAGAAGCTTTTGATCTCTCAGCATCGCTCTGATACCACTGGTGCACAGATCAGTTGCTGTATGCATGCGTAGTGAATGCCAAGAACAAAGAACTCTACAAAACCTTCATAAAAGCAAAAGAGGATTTGCCCGACATGAGACCAAAAAGACAAATTGGGTGCAATCTCCCCCCATGCTTTGTGTGAGCTTTTCATAAGGAATGTATTTATAGATTTATTTATCTTTGAGCTAAAAAACATCCCACTTTACAAATAGCATGCTTTTGGCTTTGGTGTTTGCTTTTTCCCGAATAAAGAGTAGGGCGTTTGGGCATCCAAAAGTCGGCGGGCTGTGCCCAAATACAAATATTAGGTAATGAAATATTTAACCGAGCATCTATATGCATACAAGATAATAAATATTACATAAATAAACACACTTTAATAAATAAGCACGCTTAAATAAATATTGGCACCATGTCTTTAGTGATAAGGCGCATGCCCATAAAAAATAGTAAATCTTTTAGGCATTTGGATTCATGTCATCGCCCAGTGCTACCCAACGCCATCAGTGCCTGCTCTACACATCAATTGAAGCATTCACAATTGTTAAAAAATAATAAGATAAAGCCCAACAAAAGTGAATACCTAGTAGTCCTAAGCTACAAAATAATTAAATAGGTTGGAACTTTGTCCTAATCTTAATTTGATTCGAGTGTGCACTCTAAACTCATAAACGTCCATTAATTTGATATGTATTATGCGGAATCACTCGCTTTAGAATCACCCACATGCACATTAAATTAATGTGATGCCCAAAAAGGATAGGCATCCCCGTCAACTTCTTGCACAAGGAATCCACCTTGTGTACGAGCCTCGGTAAATAAATAGTTTTATGGAATCCACCAAAAAACCTCACGGAATGTACCCTAGAATATGCCTCCTGGCATCACAATCTCCTGTAAATGCGTTTAGATATGGTATCTTCTAATTATAGTTGTCCTATAAGTCATTACCAATCATAGTCCATGTCTTGTACTTGCAATATCTATGAAAATATATTTTTGAAATGAATTTTTGAGAAATGGATAGAGAAAAATGACTGAAGTGGATCAAAAACCTAGAGCTCCAATACCACTTGTAATGAAGGGACCTAAGAGGAGAGAGAAAGAAGAGAAAGAAGACTATAGAAGAGAGAGAAGAGTGTAAAGGAGAGAGAAAGATTCCTTATACCTTAAATATCAGCCAATGTAGTTAGTATTATTTTCCATTTTTATTTTCCCACTTTCTTACATATCCAGCAAGAAACAATGAAGGCTTAATCGATGCCCATACAACCTATTAAGCATCAAAATATAGGTCTAAAATTGATCATGCTTTTTTTCTATAGTTTTTTGTTCTAATAATGAGGCCCAAACAAGTCAATCCATAGTCATTTTCTTGGAATTTTTCTGACAATTTTTCATTTCAAATAGACACTCAAAAATGGCATAAAAATTGGCATTTTAGCATTAAAACAACTAGTTTTACAAAATTGTAGTAGTGTGAACATGTACATAACAATGAACCAACACATAAAGTAACTCATTCAAACTTCTCCCAGTGTGAAACTAGAGTTGCCAAAATAACTAGTTCTTCTTTCCATCTACTGCGAACAGAGCTAAGAACAAACCACTTCAATAGATCAAGTGTGAAAAGGGCTTTCTTTGGGGGGCTTGATATAGCCTTAGCTTAAGTTTTTATTAAAATTTTAAGGCTTATTATTCATTGTGACCATTCAATACTGGGTCTCCTACTACGTGTAGCAAACTTAATGATTCTTACCACGATGTCCTCACACATTAGCAATTGAAGTCCAAAGCTAAACTCTTTAAATCAAAAACCACTAATTAATCTCCACTTTCTCTTCTTTGTTACTGTCATGAATAAAGCCCCTACTTTAAGTAGCCTTTGAGCTTCAACAAGTTGCCCCTCTGCTTTCTTCTCACAACAAGCAGGCCCCCCCACAAGAGTAGGGCCTGAGCTTAAGCAACCTTGTGCTTTTGGTATTCGATACATGAGCCAAATTCAAAGCCAAAACCAATCTAGACCTTGTTGTCATACATCCATTTGCAACCTTTTCCATGGATTCCAAAAAATAATAAAAGCAAGCTCAATAGCCTCTAAAAATCAAGTATAATAGGTCTTGAACCTATGTAATTGCTTGTGGGTGGGTTAGATGAGGATCTGTACTCAATTTAATGCTAGACAACAAGCTCTTAATTTGATGTAGACCTTAATTTGTCACGCTTTTCTCGATTCAATCTTTCACTCTTGCACTCTCACTCTGATATTAACGGAAAAGAATTGATATGGATGCACAACGTAAGGGAAATGGCACAAGATATGGAGGCTCAAGCGATCTTCTTCTTCTTCAACTTAATTCTTCTCTATTCTTCATTTAACAATCTACACACAAAGTATCTTACCGAAGTGATAGATAAATTTTGACCCTTAAGTCTCTTTACTCGCAACCTTGCTTTTACTTATGCATACATACAATATAGACTTTTAACCTATGTCTTATTTGTCAACATCTTCTTTACCACATAAGCTATATATAAAACTTTTGACCTTCAAGCTACCACATAGTCTTTGTGTCGGGACCAAAAATGGGCCCAACATTGGCTTTAGGGCTTTACCGAGGCCTCCTATGTTCACAAACCACCTCACGGCCTTGCGGCCAGCAAGAGCATTTAGAGGCTACACATTGATCTAGCTAAATCATGCATTTGAATGATTTGTAGTCCAACGATTTTGCCCATTGATCTTAACTCCAACAAAGGGAGTATCCCACATATATGGGTGATCAACACCTAGTTGCACATACATCTAGAGCACCCCCTAGCCTCAATGGCTCCTATGACTCTCCTACACCTCGAGGATTGGCCTCAAGATGCATCATCTAAATATAAAACACAAGCATAACATTTTCCAATCTTTTGATAAAGCGCTCTAGGAGATATTTTTGTTTCCTCACTTAATTAGTCCCCAAAGAAAAGCATACTATCCTACAACTTAGGGATTCTCACACACTCATCAATAGTTTTAGCAACCAATTGTCATGCATCTAGGAGATCTTCTCTTAATATCATGTTTAAACATAGATGCAATGTGTAATGCCATATAGTGCTCAAACAAATTAACCACAAATCAGCTAACTTGTCATGTGAAAAATATTCTTTCAATGATTTTCCTTTCTAACGTATTGCTTTATTGCTTAGAAGCAACACTAGACTAATTCGTGCTATTATCCCTTTACAAATATTTAAAAAATCCTATGTCTTAATTTCAATACATAAGCACTTATATTTCTATATAAAATTCTTGATATTTTAGCTGTTGTATGTGTTCCTTTATTATGTAGGGTATTTTCTATGCTTCATGATATTTTTTCCATAAAAATACCCTCTAAATGACCACTTTAATACACAAATGGGTGTATATTGAGGCAAACCTCATACTCTACAACCATTATACACTCACGGACCTTCTCCTAGTTTTAGTACATTTTCTCATCCTTAAACTAATTTTTCTCTATTCCAAAATCTCATTTTTTGACATTTTTCTTTATTTCTAGCTGTAAAATGCTATATTTTATTATTATTTTACTCTAAGAAATTAATTTGGATTGTGATCCATCATCACATTTAATGTCGTTCCATATGAATATTGTATGATCACTTGAAATATAGGAAAAACATTCTTCCACATAAAACACATGTTTCGAATTTTAATTAACTAATGATACAAGAAGCCTGCCAAAATATCAAAGAAGAGCAAGTTCTGAATCTATCTAAAAATAAAAAGTCCAGAGGTGTGTAAAAAGGGGTTTTAACCCCTGAATAAAAAAAGGAACCAAAAAGGAAAAAAATTCCTAAAAGTAGTTGATTATCACCTTGCGAAGGCCTAGTAGGTTCTTTATGGGGTAAAAATCAATTGAAAATCAAAACATGTGGAAATTGATTGAAAATCAAAACACCAAAAATAAAAAAAACAAGTATGGAAGAGAAACGAAACAATAAGAGAACCTTAAAACTGAAAAGTGATTTTATACTTTAAAAAGAATACAGAGGAAATGCTTGCTTGGAATAAATGAATTCCTTGAAGTGAAATTTGTGTTGTAATCCCTTTGTCTTCCTATAGAGAAAATGATGTTGCAAATGAACTAATGGAAGCTTGTTGTGTTGCAAAGGAGCTAGAAATGGCAAGACAGCAAGACCGTGCTCATTGAATTCCATTCATGGAGGAAGAGAGAAGACAATACAACATCGCCCTCTCAAGAATTGGGCCTATAATTAGCTAAACTTCATGACCATACATAATGTCAACAAGGAAGTGGCTGAGGAGGAAGCAACCAGAAGGATGGTAGAACAATGCAACCTCACAAAGTAGGTCGAGAAGTTTTGGTGCATGGAGTTTTTGAGAACCTATGACTGTGATAGAGCATGTGGCATCGTGTGACTATGGGTAGAGGTGAAGAGGCCAAACTGGTGTAGGTAGAGCTGAGCAAGGCCTTGGTGGAGAGAAGGCACTACGGCTGGCACACAAGGTGGAGAGGAGACCAAAAAGGGATGTTTATGCCATGCTCAACATGAACAGCCAGAGGTACAACTCGCTCATGCACAAGATTGGAGTGCCTCTGTTGGAGAGCCTGGTAGCCTATTCACCTGAGAGATCGACTAGAATGGCTATATATGGAAGACAATTAACAAATCTGCTAGAGCACTAGCCTTAGGGAGTAGGCCAGCTAGTGGAGAATCCCTAGCATCAAAAGCTAGAACAGAGAAACTTGCCTCAAAAGCCTCTAGGAGGCAATGGGAGAGGTAGTAGGTGAAGAAGAGGTAGGAGAGACACCTGAGAAGATACTACCTTAACAGTAGTCTAGTGAGAGAATAGTAGCGAGAAGGAAGAACGTGAGACACAATCTAGCTAAGGAGGGCTTAAAAAGCCAAAGAAAAAAACTCCCCAGAAGCAATAGCAAAAAGCTGGGGAAAGAATGACAAAAAAAGAGAAGGCCAACATGCAAAAGGCACAAAAAGTGCCAAGGAAGGATGACGAAGAGAGATGGAGGAAATAAGAAGCTAAACTACAAAGGATCCAAGAGGAATCTAAGAGAGCCAAAGAGTAAAGAAGAGGAGGGTAGACAAAGAAGCAGATGAACTACAAAGAATGGAGGAGAAAAACATGGCTCTAGCAATACGCATGTTGGTAGAGCAACCCTCCAGGCAGGAGGAGTTGGCTGCCATGAGCCTGCAAGGAGAAGAAGGCCCAAGCACAAGTGTCCAAGTGCTAGAAACAACAACATCTCCAATAATAGAAGGCAACAACAAGAGCCTGTTGTATCCAATCCCAGCTGTTCTCGTGCCTACTACCCCAGCTGCTACATCCACCAAAGGTACCTCAACCATAGTGGATGGGAGCAATCTCATGGTGTGGGTGCAATCTCATGGTGCAAGAGGAAGCCCCAAATCCAAGTGGAGGAGCCATGACAGCTAGAACAAAAAGACCAGTAGTTACAAATGCCGAGTCAAGTCAAGACCCAAAGCAGTTCATAGTAGAGGCATCCAAAATGTCCATTCCTACAGCAGTGCCACCATTAGTGGGCTATGATGAGTACATTAAAGAACTCCTCTCTCAGCTAGAGAGGGCTAAGGAAGAAAAGAAAATAGCTGTGGTGGACTTAGAAGTGGAAAGAGAGACACTGGCAGCCTTTCAATTGGAGAGGACTCACTAAGTGACCGAATATTTAAAAGAGATAAGATAGCTGATGAGGTAGCCAAAGAAAGAGACAAAGAAAGGTGGCAAAAAAGACTTGTAGAAGAAGCATAAGAGCTAATTGGATTACAAAGACAATACAAGCTACTAATTGTGCAACACGAGGACTTGGCAGAGCAAATGAGAAGAGTTCAAGAAGCCATGGATCAACTCACTATAGGAGAAGCTCAAAGAGCTCAGGTAGTAAAAGAGCATAAAAAAGAGGTGGAGGAAATGAGGTGTAGACTGTTAATGGAGATAGAGGAGCAAGGAAGACTGGAAAGAGAGATTGAGCACTTGTTGAAGGAGAAGGAAAGGGTGACCCAACAATGGAGAGACCAAGAGCCAATGATAATGGCCTTAGGCCAAAGGCAAAGTGAGAGCCTAGAGGAGTTGAAATAGAAGGCCGAAGAGTGGGTGACCCAGAGCAAAGGAAGGGTAAAAGACCTAGCAAGCCATCTAGCCCATGCAAAAGGTAACATGGTATTAGTGGAAAGCAAGGCAGAGGCTGCTAGCATAAGAAGGAAGGGTAAAAGACCTAGCAAGCCATCTAGCCCATGCAAAAGGTAACATGGTATTAGTGGAAAGCAAGGCAGAGGCTGCTAGCACAAGAATGGAAGCCCAACAATGTGCCTTCCTCACTACCATCTTGGACATCACACAATCAGAAGAGGAGGAGGTTGTTGAAATTCTAAAGAGAAAGTTGGAGATGGCCCGTAGAGCTAAGAGCCTCAAAGAACAGGAACTAGTATGAGCCAACAGGAGCAACTCGAGTATCTATTAAGGACAGGGTTGACATTCCAAGAGGTGGAGCTGCTAGGCTTTAAGGAGGAATGATGACCGCAAGAGCCCTTGGGGAAGTTACTATATGTATATCCTCTACATCACGTGCGTTCAAGGCCTATTTATAGATATCATTATCTGTGAATTTTTCCTAAATAAAAAATAACCCTTTGCTATTCAATATGTAAATAACCCCTTTATATTACACCCTTATGTATGTAAAAAATGTATGAAAATGGTATTTTAAAAATACCTTATTTTGAACCCACATGATGCACGCATATATTCATGAGTAACTTACTTGAGCAAGAGCCAATGAGAGGGGAAGAGCAACAGGTGCTATCACAAGAAGAGGGGCAAGACTTTGAAGTGAGGCAACAAGATGAGGAACAGGTCCCCCAACTACCCTCTCCAAGACCGGAAGCTCAATAGGAAGTACAACCTCAGGATGGAATGACTGAAAGAAAAGAGGAGGTCACGAAACAAAGGAAAAGGCTGCTAGAGCAACCATGACAAAGACTAAGGGCATGACCCCTAACAACCCTAGAAGCCCCCATTTCTTAGAGAGAATAATGCTTTCCACTTAACTGGAACCTAGAACTCCAAATGTGGGAGGACAAGAGCAAGCCCTTTGAGTTCACCTTCCGTTACCCACCCACAATTAGTAGTGTGTTATCACCTAAAGTGGTGGAGGAAGTGATCAGCATGGGCCGAAGGCTTGGGGAGTGGTGGAACATAGAAAGAGAAACACATCCAACACTGTGGGGGCCAGAGGCACATGGCTATTGGAAAGACAAGGCCATGGAGGTGCCCAGGACTATCAAAGGGTACTGATCACAATCGAAATGGAGGAGGAGAATTCGGGATGGAAACATGATGCATGGATGTCATTTTGCAACACCCTACCCATGAAAGAAAAAACTGAGTGTACATGCCACGTCCAAGAAGGGTAGGGGTGGACTTCAATCTTGACATCCATGGTCGCTATGACTTCCATAAAATCTATAATGTTAATGCTACTACTCTGGAGGCAGCTCTTATATTCTCTAGAACTGACTATTTAGGGTTTTGCTCAAGCAACTGCCTACTTGTCAAACGAATACCACCTTCCACCCCTATTTTTTGATCTAAATGTTGGCACAGATAGCTGTAACATGGCTAGGTTAATGATGCAAGCTACCCTCTTCCCATCCTGTTGTGTGGCCTTATTGTAGGACATGAATGATAGCCAATTTACTAGGTGTAGTCAACCATTTTTGTCCACAACTCCTCTGAATGTATGTCATTTTGCAGCACCCTACCCACGAAAGAAACAACCGAGTGTACATGCCACGTTCAAGAAGGGTAGGGGTGGACTTCAATCTTGATATCCATGGTCGCTATGACTTCCCTAAAATCTATAATGTTAATGCTATTACGCTGGAGGCAGCTCTTGTATTCTCTAGAACTGACTATTTAGGGTTTTGCTCAAGCAACCGCCTACTTGTCAAACGAATACCACCTTCCACCCCTATTTTTTGATCTAAATGTTGGCATAGATAGCTGTAACATGGCTAGGTTAATGATGCAAGCTACCCTCTTCCCATCCTGTTGTGTGGCCTTATTGTAGGACATGAATGATAGCCAATTCACTAGGTGTAGTCAACCATTTTTGTCCACAACTCCTCTGAATGCATGAATGAACCTAAAAGACTATATGCAAAGTAGGAAATCCCTTAGTAAACCACTTAAGTCCCCCAGCCTCCTCCTCTCACGACCTAGAGTCCAAGGATTAGCTCCTCACACACATTAAAAAAAAAAAGAATGAGAAGAGGAAAGAGAAAGACAAGAGCAAGAAGGGAAAATAAGATCTCACTTGATGAGTGCCACAATCCCTGCATCTACGGGTCTTCAAGTTAGTCATTTTTGGTGGCCTCGGTCATTCGGCTTAGTGTCTAACCCCCTAGTCCATTTTGTTCTCCACTTCATGCTTAGGGCACATCAATGGCGGGGTACACCTAGGGCGGTCACACTCGCCTATGGTTAAACTTGTCTCCCTAAGCTCCAATTTCTACACTTTTCCCATATACAAACAGGGTCCTCAAGTGTGGGACACCACCCTAGGCTTGCCTGACCTAGCTCCCAATTCCACTAGCATAAACAAAATGCTCCACGTTTATCTTTTCCTTTGCATGTAAATGTGGATGCAACCAACCACCAGCAAATGGAGGCCCCCATTGACCACTCAATATACCCTCGGTCTCCAAAGCCTCAATCGTTTTGACATGCTTCTCTTCCATGTTAAATCCCCACAAGAGGCCCATCGTGACAATCTTTCAATCACCAAACCCTCACCAACAACCACCCACAAGTGCCATGGGACTGGCACTTGACTAGGAGGGGGTAATGTTAACCCCAGTGCAATACAAGGAAAAATGAAGCAAAAATAAATCCAAAAATTTTGAGAAATGTGGACCCGAGATAGAGGAAATAAGAGAAGAAAAGGCAAAAGGTGCAAAGGCAACCTCAAATAATGCAAAGGGGAAAGACACATTTTAAAATGCGAAGGTGCCCCCAAATTTTGTAAAAGAGCACCAAGCTCCCTTCTATGCAAATTGTAAAGAGTAAATGGGTATAGGTGAAGGGATAATGTAAATAGAAGGGAGTAGGAAAAGAGGGCTTTGGCAAGATGCCCGATCATGTAAAAAGGGGATGGGTGCCCAAAGGGATAAGGACATGTATGAAAACCCAAAAAAGTGAATAGAAGAGCTCATTCTTAGTTTGTGGCTAAAGTGGCTCTCTTCTTCTCTTCTTCTTGCTTGTGCTTGTACTTGTGTTTGAGAGAGGAAGTGTGAGAGTGTGAGGAAGTGAGTGAGTGAGGGTGAGGGACCGTGGTGGAGAAGCTCTCCATCTTTTTCTCTCTTCTTCTATTCTCTTTTCTTCTCTTCTCTTCTCTTATCTCACGTATAGGGCTATGGAGGATGGAGCTTGAAGGTAGAGGTTTGAGATTGCTTGAGCTATCTTGGATCATGGAGCTACCAGAGTGCTTGAGGGAGGAGGCTACTCATTCGGGCATCAAGGTAAGCTCACTACACTCATAGGATTGAGAGCACACACGGCTAGTTGAGAGTTAGCTATTAGTTTCTTGCTTGAAATGCTTGAAGCAATAAGTGGTCCGTGGGTCTTGGCAGTCGAGCGTGAGCTCCCACTTCATTTGGTCCCATGGGTTAGCTTGAAGGGTGTCTTCCCTATTGCATGTGAGTACTATGCTATGGAACTGATTGACCAATGAAGTCAATTCTCCATTTTTCAAATGGTTTTCATTCTATCATTGGGGTTAATTCCATCTTGTCCTTCCAGATGGGGACCTTAGTTCTCTGGCACTTGTTACAATGCTTCACAAACTTAGCTACATCACAGAATAGGGTGGGCCACCATAGCTGAGATTGCAGCACCTTATGTGCTGTAGTGTCTCTGCTAAAGTGTTTTCCAACAATTCCACCATGCGCTTCAGCAAGCACATCATGCATCTCATGATCATACATGAATCTTTGTAATAACCCATCTTGTCCTAGTCTATAGAGCTGGTCGACTATCAACAAATTGATAGGTTGAACCTTGAGGATAAGGCGCTTTAGCCTAGCCTTCTCTATGGATTTCTTAGGCAATCCATACTCTAGAATTTTGACTATGTCATTTGCCCAATATGGTGTTAGATCGGCCCTAAAAAGGTCTCGCTCAATGGATACTCCAAAAAGGTGCACATCTAGTAGGTCATCTATGATGCCCTGGTTAGCAGCTTCTCCTGTTGGTATGTGGAACATATGGTCTGCTGCCATGTAGTGTTGCTTATCCTTTCACACAACCATAGAGAAGTTGAACTCTAGTAGTAGAAGTAACCATCTAGCTATGCATCATGTAGCACAAGGTTTGTTGACTAAATTAAGCAAATCCTGATGGTTAATGAAGAAGGTGAAGGGCATAGCCAAAAGATAATGATGGAACTTCTTCACAGTTGAACACTATAGCTAGGCCTTCTCTCTTCGTCGTTGAGTAGTTTATCTCCGTATTTGTGATTTGTTTTCTAGCAAAGCTCACGTGATAATCAAGATTATGCTCACTAGGTTGGCACAAAATAGCTCCCATGGCAAACTTTGGCACATCAATGTGCACGGGGAATGTTATGTTCCAATTTAGGGCTTGTAGGATTGGTGCGGTTGTAAGATCCTTCTTTAATTCCTCCTAAGCCCATTGGCATTTCTTGGTCTACTCAAATACAATCAATAGTTTGTAAAGGGGTCTAGCAATCAATGCATAGTTTAAAATGAATCGTCGATAGTCCTCTATGTGTCTTAGGAAGCATTGAACTCCCTTATAGTTTGTGGATGGTGGTAAATCCACAATGACCTTGATTTTGGAGAAGTCATTGGCAATGCCATTCTTAGGCACCACATTCATTGGGGTACATTTGTGTTTTACCCAGAATTGGCACTTTAGGGGGTTCGAGGAAAGATTGTATAGCTTACACCACTCAAAGACTGCATGGAGTTTATCTAGGTGTTCCCCACACAATTGGAGTGGACATATGGATCATCAACAAATACCCTCAATTCTTGCCTAAGCATGTCTTTGAAGATGGTGCACATGAGAGGCATCTAAAAGGTAGCTGGTGCATTAGTTAGCCCAAATGGCATGACTATGTAGGCGAACATGTCCCATTCAATTGCAAATGCTATCTTATATATGTCATTAGGATGCACTTGCACTTGGTTGTAGTTTGAGAAGCCATCCAAGAAATTGTAGGCTTCCTTGCTCACTACTCCTTTGAGCATGTGCTCTATGTAGGGTAGTGGATATTTTTCTCTCTTCATTGTAGGATTGTCCTTTTTATAATTTACACACACTTGAATCTTCTTGTTCTTTTTTTGGACAATCACTATAGGTGACACCCAGTCCATGTGCACAATCTCATAGATGAATCCCACCTTCAATAGCTTATCTATCTCCTCCTTAATGGCATGTGCATGCTTTGGATTCATTGGGTAGGTTTGCTACTTCACTAGCATTGCTTTTGGAGTCATGGGGATGTTATGAGTCACAACTCTCAGATCTACTCCTTTTAGTTCATCTAGAAACCAAGCAAACACATCTATGTACTCTCTAAGAGATTGACGATATTAGCCTCCTCTTTTTCAGTTAGGTCCTCGGCTATGAATACAGGTCGAGGCTTTTCACCCTCCCTTGGTAAGTTGGCTTCCTCGACCTTGGTAGGCACCTCTATTGGTTCACTTGCCTATCCTTCTTTTTAGCACCTAGCAAGATCACTACTCTATCATCTCTTTTGAACTTCGTGAAGCGCTTTGATAGATCTTGGGACTTCCTTTTCTCTTCAATTTTTGACCCCCTTAATTGCTTCCTCTTTTCCTCTCTCAACTGCATATGCCTTAGGTAAACCGTTAAGTCCCCTTTGGTGTGTTTGGTCTTGGATGATCACAGTATCTTTGGATTGCTCTCGGAGCTCACTTCCCATTTGGAGTTAAATTCACAACCCTTGATAGAAGAAGGAGTTTCCCCTGGTGGTCATAGCTTTGAGGCCAATTTAGTTCTAAAGAGTGATATGGTACTTGGTTGAAATAATCCATCTTGCTCATAGTCCATTACATCTAGGGAGTCCAACCAAGCACAATCACATTCTATCCTAACAACTCCTCTTTCAATCCTAAAGACATTAGCTTTCTATTGCTTGAAGTCTACTCATATATGTTTGATCACTTGGCTCTCCATATCATACTCTATTGTATCGGCCTCTTTCTCACTTTCCTCATTTGTAGAGTAGTAGTCTTCGTACTCATCATTTTAATAATCATATTCTGATTTCTTCTCATATCTTAGCTTCTACTCTTAGTCTTTTTCTTGTTTGTGATTAGTGTTCAATTGTACAATAGGTTCAAGTTGTGTACTTTGGTCCATTGCCACTTTGGCTCATTCATGAGGTCCTCGAGAGGTTTGAGATTGGCAGTAGTTGGGTTAACAGCTAGATCTCTTGTCAAATATTCAAGAATCCCCCGGAGTTTGAGTCTGTTGGATGGGACATGTGTTGGTTGACTGTTAGAGCTCCTAGCCACCATGCACAAAGAGTGGTATTGATGGTGGGGTCCTCCTCTTTGGTAGCTGAGATGGTGTGACTTTATGGGATTCATTGGCTACCGTGGTAGCCTATTTAAAATCCTCCTCTTCATTGGAGAATGACAGATCGATGGTTGGCTAGCACATGCATCCAATCTCACTCATCCTCAGGGCAAGGGATATACTTTGTTAGTGGCCTGTAGGAATTATGACACGTGAGTCTCCTTTCAAAATAGCGGACATGGCATCTAGGTCAACCGACATGGTCTTCCAGGTGTTCATCTCGACTCTCACAGCATTCAATCTGTTGCCTAAGAATACTAGACCATTGCACTAGTGTTCTATCACTCGTGCGTCTTGCATTAGGGTCAGTCTTCATGACTATGAAGTTCACTCCCTTCATGTCGTAGTCCACTCCCTTCATGACTATGAAGTTCACTAAGAATTGGACTCCCACTATTTTTAAGGGTGGAGCCCCAAGAAAAACACCAAGAAAAGGGGTTTCTGCTGCAAGAAAATCTATCTTGTAACATCAACAAGCTTTTGTTTCATTCTTTTGATAACCACAATAAGGAAAAGAACAAATCTTCACGCAGCATCATAGTAGATATCTCCCATGGATTTGATAGAATCAACCATAATCTTCGACATCTTCATAGAATCCATCAATAGAACAAGAAACACAAGAGAATACACTAGTTTTGAATGGAAATAATCACATATTATTCATCTTCATTGTCTCCATAGTTCCCTCTCTCAATCTCTCATAGATAGATACATTGTTTTGATAGAATTGGCTATCTCTAACTTTCTCTTTCTCTCTCAATCAATAGTACATCATCTCCTCACTACAATACTCAATAATCACTCATAATAATCCTTCTTAGGTCGTGGATGCACATCCTAAGAGGTATGTTTGATATGAAAGGGTACCAGAGTCACTACAATGTCTCTTCATAGCTCACTATTGTCACTTCACTTTAGTATTCAGTAGCTGCTTCTTCCATTTGTTTTAGCTCTTTTGAACTTAGATTCATCCTTTCCAAAAGTTAGAAAACTTTCCCAAAGTAGAACCTCATATCACAAAACACTTACAGAAGATCTACAAAGGATTTACAAAACAGAACAGACAACAAAACCTATCAGAACATCACGGAGCCTCATATTTCTACTGAGAATCATCATGAGATTCCAAAACATAATCAATATAATCCAAAACACTCTCATTATTGAATTCATTTTAGCCATGTACAAATTAGATTGTAGTTCATTATTAATTAACCATTAATTCATAGTGAGTCGATTCCGTAATCCCAACCCTTGCTTAGATGGACTTGACTGATTGGGGGTCTCTAACAATGCAATTCATTGTTACAACTTACATGATCTGTGGTGCAAAAAGCGCATGCATGTGTGACGACGGGGGTTCATTTTAATTACAAATTAATTGTGTCTGTAGTGCGTGTGCGCATGCACTGTGGATTTATTTTAGAAAATTATGTGGGTTATTGTGTCATGTGCTCGTGCAATGGCGAGAGTTCATTTTACAATTAACAGTCGGGTTCCTTTTAAATTAAAAATTAATGAAGTGCATTTTGTTTGTTTGGTGGGTGCAACAATCGGTTGATTTTATTACAATTATATGTGTGCTATGGTGCATGTGAAAGAAGGAAAAAGAAAGAACCTGGCAGTGTGTGAACACCCACAAGGTTTGAAGCGCAAGTCCTTGTCCAAGCAAGTCAGAAACCAACTCTACGAATGACCACAGAGTAGGTGACTAGATAATAGTCGACCTCCTCACAAAGATGAAAAAAAAAAGTGAATACCATGATACACAAAAAACAAGAGAGTAGGACATATGGCAAATGGATGCAACATGTTACATGTTGATTGAATGTATCAGCGATTGATGTGTCTGTAAGGCTTATGATTTTGCTTTCTTTCTATGTGAGTTTTGTTTGTTGTTTTTTCTTTTCCCTTCTTTTTGGATTTTGTATTATGGATGGTGGTAGGCATACGGGGATTAGAAAACAGCTTAATGAGTCTTGTGTTATGATTTTTCGGCCATTTAGTTGTGTGTTTTTGTTTTGTTTTGGTTTTTGAATTATTATTATTTTTTAGTTTAGGTAGATTTGGATTTGTATTTTTTGTTGGTGATGTTTTTGGATTTTGATGTGTTGGTTTTGTTTTATTTTGTTTGGTTTGAAGTGATTTTGTTGTTGGTTTTTTTTCCTTTTTTAATTTGGCAATTGGTAATTTGTAAAAAATCCAAATAGCAATCCCAAAAATTGGAAATATTAAAAATAATTTTTTGCATTTTTCTAGAATTTAAATAGAAATCTTTGGCAAATTGTCGTAATTTTTAAATCATTTAAATGGATTGTTCCAAACATTTAATTCCCCACAATGATTTTTTAAAATTTTTATAGGTTTACATTTAGGCAAAAGCATGCAGAAAATTATTGAAAATTTTCTATTTTTAAAAAAATTAAGTGTATTAAAGGTGGGATAGCAAGGTATCCGACAACAGCTACGTAAGAACGACAGCTCAACTGCAGGATCAAAATGAGACGCGCGTCCTCGTGCATGAGCGAGTATTGGAACATCACATGTATGAACGATCCACGAACAACAAGCAAGTCTCGCAGGAAACACGAGGGCCAAGCCCGCACGCGACACTTCAGGGGCGATGGTGGAGAAAGGCAGCAGCGACGGCGACGACGATGGGAACTGCGAAGGCGGTGCTTCGAAGTGGGTAGCAACGTAGGGCAACGTCAACCGTTTGGGGGACTCGGCAGCGAATCTGTGGGTGGTGGGGCAAAAAACTGCCACAAGGGGGGGGAAAGAATGGGAGGGGGGGCAAGAACTGAACACGGAGGCCGTTGGGGGGGGGCACAACGGGGGGGCGACAAACATGGCGGGGGGGGGGGGGGGGGGGGAAGGGTTATGGCGGGTGGGGGAAGGGAAGGTAATGGGAGGGGGGGAGGCAAAAATGGGGGGGGGGGGGGGAAATAGGTGGGCAAAAATGGGGGGTGGAAGGGCCAAAAATGGGGTGTGTGGGGGGGCAAAAAATGGGGTGTCGGGGGGGCAAAAAATGGGGTGTGGGGGGGGGGCAAAAATGGGGTGTGTGTGTGTGGGGGGGGGGGGGGGGGAAGGGTTATGGGAGGTGGGGGAAGGGAAGGTAATGGGAGGGGGGAGGCAAAAATGGGGGTTGGGAGGGGAGAGAAACCGTTGAGTGGGGGGAGTTTTTAAAATAAAGAATTAAAAAAATGAAGATACAAATGAAAAACCCCCCTCATCTCGCGCTTATGCGCGGGGCGAGGTAAAAAAAATTACAGTGCACGAAGCAATAGGGGCCAGGATGGTGACGAGAAGGCACGGATGCCACAGGGGTGTTGCGAGGTGCGTAAAAGCAAAAACACGCGCGTTCACGCGCGGGGACACGATAAAACAAATAAAATTTAATAACATGCAATCATGAGCTGGGAACGCAATGCGGTAAAAAGGAAAACAGTGTTGGAAGTCGAGGAGAAGACAATAGAAAAGAACAACGGGGTGTTCGAGAACAATTCAGGCCATTCACATGAGAAAAACGTAAAAATCGGGCCCAAAAACTCATATGATAATTAATATAAAAAAATCAATTAGCCAAAATGAAACATGGGAAAAATGAAAATTGTGAGAAAAGTCATACTGAACAGGTCTATCATGTTAGAACACAGTTTCGACAAAGATAAGACCCGTTTACATGGGAAAAACCCAAAAATCGTACCCGAAAAGGGATTCAAAAATTAATATTGAAGGATCTGTGCACTAGAATGGAGGGCAATCAAAAGGAAAAATGTCAGGATATAGAAGATATTCAAGGTTATCACATTAAAACTCAATTTGGATTGGATTAGGAGGTGTTCACATGGAAAAAACAATAAAATAGAGCTAAAAAATACTAATAAAATTTAATAACAAAAAATCTAGAGGTCAAAACAAGGCGGAGGAAAAAGGAGAAATGTGCAAAAAGGGTGGCGGACAAGGCTATTTAGTCAGAATTGAATTCTGAAGAGAATAGGGCAGGTTCATATGGAGAAAGGGCGAAAATATGCACGAAAAAGACACGGAACCCACAAAAATTAATAACAGAAAAAACAGACATCACAATGATAGGGTGTAAAAAGGAAAAATGTCATGTGGTAGGTGTAGAACAAGAGTGTCACATTAGATCAACATTTTGAAACATTAAAGGAGTGTTCAAACGAAAAATGACAAAAACACTGTTTAAAAAGAAATGACCATGTGAACCGTCTCTAGGAAAGGTAGATGAGGGCTGGTGGGTGGGCAAGGGATCCATTAAGGTAAAAGAAAGATATGGGATAGACGCAGATTTCGTGAATCACAAATGCAAGATGTATGCTCGGCAGACGTGCAAGGATGTATCCCCACACGTAAAACCTTACTGGGCAGGGGTAAATGATACCGCATAAACACAAGATCTATCACCGGATTGTACTGTAACATCCCCACACTCAAAAAATTTACTGTCACATGCAAACATAAGACGTAAGGTTAGAAAAACTTGGCCCATTTTACAGACAGTTGAGAGTAATTGTCGATGGCGCACGCTGGGTCACAGTTGTCTATAGAAGGTACCAGAGCTTGCTGCAACAGATACGTCCAGTATGGCGTGGACCATGCAGTAGCACCCAAGGATGCCACATTGCTAATGAAGGTGAGGGAATGTGTCGATGATGGCAAAGGATAGAGCACACATGTCACAATCACTCATGTTGAAAATGAGAGAACAGTCACTCCCCCAAGCACTCACAACACTCAATGAATACTGATTGAAACCCATATCACACACCTAGTATAGAAATCAGCAAGGGGAATGGTGTAGGGGGAAGTACGCAAGTATTCACAATTGCTAGTGCAATTGTGAATCCCACCCGTCTGGCATAGGTGCAAGGAGGAAGGCCAAGGAGCCTTGTAGTGCAGTGCACAGAACAGGGTGACGTGTCCTGTGATGATGGTAGAGACCCATCCTGTGTGTGCACAGGGAAACAAAAACGTACCTGACTCCAATTGTCGTAATGTCCCTCAACCTCACCTCTCGGAATTGATTGAGGAGAAACACCAATCACACTCAACCCACCCTCTGTCTCATGCTCTGTTGGAGAATACAAAGGCAGCCTATTCCTGAAACCCATTGATGTAATCTTGACATTCACTTGTGTAGAATTGTTGTATGCCTTATGCGCATCTGATGGTGCAACTGTGTATCCCACCATGTGCTGACATACGGTGCGAGAAGGAAGGCCAGGGAGCCTGATAGTGCAGTGCATAGGAATAGATCGTGCTTTGTGCATTGAGAGGCCCAACCCGTGCATGCAACACTCCATTCACACATTGCACCTCTCAGTTGAATTTAGGGGAAAGGACTAGTCACTCACCCCACCCTCAGTCTCACGCTCACTGATAGATATAGAGGGCAGACCATATGCACATCCCCATCCTGTTAGGATGAAAGCTCACATCACGCAGGGATTGTCGATGAAGATCACTTCATCTGTTGATGAAGAGGTATACCTAGGGAGGTAGCCAACAGATCGGAACTTGATTTTATCTGTAGAGCATGTTGTATTTGGAAAATGTAGTCCGTTTTAGGGAATCAATCCTTTGAATGAGACTTCTGATCCAGCACACCAAGGAAGGTGGCTTTGGAACGTTACATCTGAAAATGTTCAACTAGTGATTCAACTGTTTTGGACTGCGGGGTGTTGCCACCTTTTCCACAGCCAGCTTCCCGTCCAAGGGTGTTTAATGCCTTGTCTTGGAACAAGGCCTACTATGACAGGGATTTGCTTCCTTTTCTCCCATAGTAGTCTGTTTGTTTGTTTTTTTTCTTTTAATAAAGAGAATAGTAGAAATACCATATAGCATGACCATCCTCATCGCCACTGTTGGATAAGACGAGAGGAGAATAGAGTAAGGATGGGAGGTGTCTAGGAGGGGCTAGCAGAATGATGCCGCCTCATGAGGAAGACTGTAAGGGCTATCAGGAGCACAAGGAGAATGACATTGCGACGTCCACAAGGAAAAGGGTAGGTCGACTGTGATTGTTCGGATCCCCAAGGAGGGAAGTACTTCTTCAGGAGATAGCCATTGATAAAAAAGGGATCATGAGAGGCATCAATGGCCTGCACTTGGACAGAGCCATCAGGATTGACAACAAGTACCTTATAGGGACCCATCCAACGTTGTTGTAGCTTGTCAAGAAACTTCCCAAATCACAAATCATAGGACATGACAAGATCACCTTCTTTGAACTCCTTGTGCTTGATGAAGCTGTCATGATAGGCCTTTCGTCATGCTTGAGTGGTTTCCATGCATTGTAGGGCCATCCACTGAATCTCATCCAAACATTCCCATTATCTCCGAGGCATTCTTTAACTGTCACTTGCAAAGAGGGCAACTCCAGCTCAACAGGGAAGATGTCTTCTGTGCCATACACCAACTGAAAAGGAGTTTGCCCCATAATTGCCTTATAAGAGGTTATGTATGCCTAGAAGGCCTCTGTAAGTCGATCATCCCAATCACGATGATGTGCGGAAATCGTCCTTGTTAGGATCGAGGAGAGGATATGATTGGTGACTTCGACTTGGCTGTTGGCTCTAGGATAATAGGGGGTGGACTTGTGATGGCATATCTTATACAGCTCTGTCAACTCTTCCATGATCTTGTTAAGGAAATGAGTACCTTAGTCACTTATGAGGTCTAGGAGACTGCCAAAACAGGTGATGATGTTTTCATACATGAACATGGCTACACTATTACCGCCATCCCACTTCAGAGCTTTAGCTTCACACCACTTGGTGACATAATCTGTACATACCAGGATGTATATGTTTTGCTTCTGTCTAGTGGGTGGATCAATGGGACCCACAAAATCAATCCCCCACTTCTTGAATGGCTTCAGGGGAAGGATATGCTGTAGTGGCATGGCACTAGTCTTGGTGGGTTTCCCCATTCACTGACAAGCATCGCATCTCTTGCATTAGTCATAGGCATCCTTGTGAAGGGTCGACCATTAGTATCCTGTGAGCAGAGCCTTCCTAGCTGTTGCTTCTCCTGCAAAGTGTCCACCACATGGCTTGTCATGACAAGGCTTAAGAATAATCCCGATCTCGTCTCCTACAACACATCTTTTCAACACTTCATCTTTGCCTTTTATTGTATAGTGCACCACCTAGCAAGGTGTAGGGGGCTGATTCCAATAGTTATACTGTTAACCAAGAATAAGAAAGCATCAAGAAGGTCCGGATCATCCTATTCCTCTTCTGTAGTTCGAGAGATCCGTGATAGATGATCGGCTAGGACATGGGAATAGCCAGGCTTAGTGATGACCACTTCAAAATAGAACTCTGAGAAGAGGAGCAACCATCTCATCATTCATCCTCTGACATCTGCTTTGTTCATCAGGAAGGATAGTGCTTCATGATCCACGTAGAACTTGAAATGCGTCAACAGAAGATAGTGTCGAAACTTCTCCAATGCAAACACCATTGGTAAGCACTCAAGCTCTGTCACTGTGTAGTTCCGTTCTCTATTAGCGACCTTTCGGCTTGCATAATATATTGGTTGATCCAGCTTGGAAGAGCCCTCCTGGCATAAAACAGTGCCTAGCTCTTCGACCGATGCATCTGTGTGGACATAGAACTCCTTTGTCCAGTTAGGAGGTTGCACGATGGGTGCTCTGATGAGGCACTATTTTAGGGTATTGAAGGCTTCTTCGCAATCATCAATCCAAAGGAAATCCGTATCTTTCCTTAGGAGCTTGTGCAAAGAGGCTACCTGGGTTGCAAAATGTGCAATAAATAGTATGTAATAGCCCACATGGCCAAGAAATCCTCTCAATTGCTTGAGGTTTGTTGGTGCTGTCAAGGCGGCAATATTCTCAATCTTTGCCAGGTTTGTTGCAATCCCTTGTGTAGAGACAAAATGGCCCAGAAGAACTCCTGATGAGACACCAAATACACATTTGTCGGGGTTGAGAGAGATTCCACACTCTCGGCATATGTCAAAACATTGCTCTAGGTGTCCCCAATGCTCTCGGATCAGGCTATAGACACAGAAATCATCGAGATACACCTCAATGAAATCATGTAGATGGTTTTGAAATGTAGCCATCATCACTCTCTGAAAAGTAACTGGGGCATTGTAGAGCCCAAATGGCATTACTCTGTAGGCATAGGTCCCCCATTCTATTATGAAGGTTGTTTTGGATTGGTCCTCTTCTGCAATTTGGACTTGGTTGTATCCGCTGAATCCATCCAAGAGGGAATAGAGCTCATGACCTGCCCCTGTGTCCAACAGTTGGTCTGTGAATGGGATAGGGAAATGGTCCTTCTTTGTCTTCAAGTTCAGCTTTCGAAAGTCCACACATATTTGAAGCTTCCCATTCTTCTTGGGCACGACCACAATGGGTGAAACCCATTCACTGTTAGCCACGGGATAAATGAACTCTACTTCAAGAAGCTTCAATAATCGAGTCTTCACTAGAGCAGAATAATTGGGATTCATACGCCATTGTCTTTGCCTCACAGGTTTGGCATCAGGCTCTAGGTCGATGTGGTGTTGGCATACTGTGGGATCAACCCTCTTTAGATCTTTATACGACCAAGCAAACACATCTAAGTTCTCCTTCAGTAGGTCTCGCAGAACCACTAGTTCTTCTTCTGGAAGATTTAGACCCACTTTCAGGTGATGTTTAGTACCATGAGCATCCAGAAATGTCAATTTCCTTTCACTTTCCACTTCGTGGATAAAAGTCCCACAGATTGCTTCTAGATAGAAGTGTGACTCCTTTAAGGGAGTAGTGTCATCGTTTGATGTTCCAATAGAACCAGTGTCCTCCTTTTGAACAAATGACTCATTTGTCTGTTGGGATTGCTGGAAGGGTATCAGAGCTTTGTTTGCTTCTGCATGAGTGGTGATTTCTTTTGGACTTAGGGATTCATCTTTAGAGGATACATCCAAGAATATCACATAGCACGAACCTTCTATAAGCTGTGGATCTAATGGCTCTGGCTTCTATTGACAAGGAGCATCATCATCATCATCTTTTCTCCGAAATGAATGGTTAGGGCAATAGGAGCCACTGATGAACTTAATTTTTATACCTTTGATCCATTGCTTATGCTGATTCTACATACTTTGTGGTCCATTGTGTTGAGATATCGAGCTCCACTCGTGATACGCCAAGGTGACCGTTGTGTATTTATGTCACCGACTTGTCAGTTCAGACGCGGTTGGTACACCGCTCATGAATAATAGCTAGATGACAGCTATCCTTATCTACTCTAGTTCGTGGCTCAGTTAGTATGCCACCTTAGTTAGTTGAGTTTGGTTTTGAGACCCATACATAGGGTTCTTCTATTTCTTTGTACTAGAGTTCTTTTTGGCTTACACAACTAAGAAGAGGAAAACTGTTTTTCAGCCTCCACCCTTTGTGTATTCCCCCATTGTGCAAGCAAGAAAGCTACAAGTGAGACTCCTTCCTTCTCTCCCACAATCTTGACATGGTATCAGAGCCTTGTTCGTGGTAAGGAGCTCAAGAAAGCAAGCCAAGCTCACGGTGTTCTGGTAAGAGGAGCAGTGTTGCTTTCATTTTCTGTTTTGGGAGCAGATCTCTGCAGGTAGCATAGCCGGAAATTGCAAGAGTGCATTGTCTCAGGTTGAGACGCCCTTCGCGGTGAAGCAAGAGGGCAGTATATGCTGCGGGAAAAGGCTTTAGCCCTAGGCGACCTTGTTTTTTTTATTTGAGGCCATTTCGGGGCCTGTTTTGGAGACGGAAGTTTTATGCACGCACTCAGGAAAAGGCCCAGTTTTATGCTGTGCAGCCACTGTTCTACAGGTCGGTGAAAAGTTACTGTAAAAATTGCATCGTATGCTTGTGCGCAGAGACATTGGGAGTTACAGAATCATCCCTGTTGCCTGTTGATGCAAAATCGTCACTAGGAAGTGACTGTGTGGTCAAATATCACTTTCGTCAGTTTTGCAGATTTGCCTTTGTGAGGCTGAAGCTGTGTTCTTTGCAGTGACAGAATTTTTTGCAGTGTTTTGTAATGGCGTCTGATTCTCTCTCACAAATTGTCACTGAAAAGCTTGACAAGAACAACTTCCAAGCATGGAAGTTTAGAATGACAAATTTCCTTATGGGAAAAGGATATTGGGAATTTGTTGCAGGAAATGAAGAAGAACCAGTTCTTCCTGATGTTCCCAATCAACAGCAAATGCAGGCATTCAAAACATGGCATGAGAGAGCCAGGAAAGTTATGTATTGGCTGTCTATCAGTATTTCAGACTCTATGATTGTGCATATTCAGGATGCAAGTATACCAAAGGAGGCATGGGATACTTTGTCAAAAATGTATAGCACAAATACGCAAGCCAGGAAAATGCAGCTCAAGCAAGAGTTGCATAATGTGCAAAGAGAAAGTATGAGCATCAATGACTACCACATGAAGGTGAAGAAGATTGCAGATGCACTTGCTTCCATTGGGTCGCCAGTGGAAGATGATGATTTAGTTTCCGTGACCTTGAATGGTCTAGGAAAGGATTATGCACAGTTCCGAACATCCATTTCCGTCCGTGAAAGATTTCTTGATTTTGAGGAGTTGATTGCTCTTCTAATTTCTGAGGAGCAGAGAAATGGTGGTGCATCTTCTTTAGGAGGAACTTCAAAAGAAGCTGTCTTCTACTCAAATGCTGGAAGAGGTAGAGGCAAAGGTAGAGGAGGCCGATTTGGAGGCCGTGGCAGAAATTAGAATATGCAGCAAACTCAAGAAAACCAGTCCTATGGAGGAGGACGTGGTAAATCTAGAGGCAGAGAGAGCCAAAGAGGTCGTGGTGGATGGCAAAGAGGCCAAAATGCAAACAGTAATGTTGAATGCTACTACTGTGGTAAAATGGGTCATATGGCTAAAGACTGCTATAAAAAGTAGAATGACATCATGAATGGAAAACTGCAACAAGGGAATTATGCATCTTCTAGTAGACAGGGTGATGACAGAAATGAGCACTTGTTTATGGTGCAGCACATGAACAATTCTGTGACAAGTGCAGAAGAAAGCAATGATGTATGGTATGTTGACTCAGGTGCATCAAACCACATGACAGGTCATGCAGAATGGATGGAGAATGCAAGAAAAATGGAAAAACCAGGATTTGTGGAGACTGGTGATGATACTGCACATCCTATTGTGCAGATTGAAAAAATTCCTTTGTCTATGCAGGATGGGAAAAAGAAATACTTGTCCGATGTATTTCATGTCCCGAATATCACCAAGAATCTGGTTTCAGTTGGTCAAATGGTTGAGCAGGGCTTGCAAGTCAGATTTAATCCTCATGGATGCTTTGTTGAGGATATGAAAAATAAAGGTCTCTTGATAGCAAAAGGAAAGAAGAAGGGCAGAATGTTTACGTTGGATGTAGACATGTCTGAATTGAGTGCAGCAATGTTTGCACATGGGATCGGTGTAGTTGCAGATATTGATATCTGACATAAACGCATTGGTCATGTTAGTGTACAACGACTTAAATCAATGCAGGCCCAAAATATTGTTGCAGGATTGCCTAGATTCAAGGTTGCAAAAATGCATAAGGTATGTGAAGCCTGTCAGTTTGGAAAACAGGCAAGGAAACCATTTCCTAGACATGTTCAAGAGAGTAAGAAGCCATTGGAATTAATCCACTCTGATGTGTGGACTACTAAAGTTGCATCTCTTGGAGGCTGTCATTATTTTGTCAGTTTTATTGATGACTATAGCATAAAAGTTTGGGTGTATTTTATGAAAAAGAAAAGTGAAGTTTTTGGGCATTTCAAAACTCTTAAAGCTATGGTTGAAAAAGAAACAGGTTTGCAAATAAAATGCCTAAGGTCAGATGGAGGGGGAGAGTACCTCTCAAATGAGTTTGCAAGGTTCCTACAGGAGCATGGCATAAATCATCAATATTCATGCAGTTATACCCCACAACAAAATGGAATTGCAGAAAGGAAAAACAGGCATATTAGAGAGGTATCTCGTGCCATGCTCAATGAAAAAGACTTGCCAGATTTTTATTGGGCTGAAGGAGTTGCTACAGCAGTCTACATAATGAACAGGACTCCCACTGCAGCAATACATGGAATGACTCCAGAGGAGAGGTATACTGGTAGGAAACCAGATATTTCTCATTTGAAAATTTTTGGTTGCATTGCTTATGTACATGTGCCAGATGAGCTGAGATCCAAGTTGGATCCAAAAGCTGAGAAGTGCATCTTTATTGGTTACTCTCTGCAGCAAAAAGGGTATAGATGCTATAACCCTTCTACTCGTAAGTTTACAGTGAGCAGAGATGTTGTTTTTGATGAGATGAGTAGCTGGTATAAACCAGTCAATGTGATTGATGATGTAGATGCACAAAATGGTAATGCTGCATAGAATTCACAGCAACAGTCACAAAATATTAGTGGACTTGGAGCGTCCTCTAGCAGTGGTTCACATTCTTCGCCATGGGCAGGCAGATTGAGATCAGGAGAATCTTCTCAAAGCAATGCAGATAGTGGTATGCAGGTATCACGAAAAGGAAAAGAGAAGGTTGATCAGCCCATGTTTGATGTGAATGCAGGTCACTCTTATGTGGATGGTGAATCCAGTGGCTCAGAACAAAGCATTGATGATGAGTTGGGTATTCCTTCTATTGTTACACCTGGAGTAAGGAAGACCAGGGATGTTTTGAGAGCACCTGGGAGTGAACCTACTTTGCGCAGGTCCAGAGAGCTAGGTATCCTGTGGATAGGCTGAAATATGATGGATTTACAGCCATTCACTATGCATATATGGTTAAAGTAATACATGAACCAGAACCTACTTCTTTTGAGGAAGCCATGGGAAAAGAAAAATGGGAGAAAGCCATGGATGAAGAAATGGATGCCTTGGAAGCAAATGCTACATGGGAATTGGTACCTTTGCCTAAAGGTAAAAATGCAATTGGTTGTAAGTGGGTTTATAAGGTGAAGCACAATGCAGATGGTTCTGTGAACAGATACAAGGCAAGATTAGTAGTCAAGGGGTATGCACAAACATATGGCATTGACTATGAAGAAACATTCAGTCCGGTTGCAAGGATGGCAACCGTAAGAGCAGTCATTGCTATGGCTGCATCAAAGGGATGGTCTTTACATCAGATGGATGTAAAGAATGCCTTCTTGCATGGTGATTTGCAAGAAGAGGTCTATATGGAGCAGCCACCAGGTTATGTGCATGCTGTTCATCCTGAGTTTGTTTGCAGGTTGAAGAAAGCCTTGTATGGTTTGAAGCAAGCACCTAGAGCATGGTCTGACAAGATAGGACAGTATCTTGTCACTATTGGCTTTCATATTTCCAAGGCAGATTTCTCACTTTATGTGAGAAAAACAGAGAAATGTATTATGCTACTTGTCATTTATGTTGATGATTTGATTATGACAGGTGACAGTGATGAAGATATACTTCATGTGAAAATGCTATTGAAGCAGAAGTTTGAGATGAAGGATTTGGGAGAGCTGCGTTATTTCTTGGGCATTGAGGTGATTAGATCACCAAGTGGGATACAGCTCTTGCAGAGGTAGTATGGATTGGACATTTTGTCCAAATATGGGATGACAGGCTGTAAGCCTATTTCAGTTCCTTTGGAGCAGAATGTGAAGTTGAGCACAGATGCAGGTGAGCTTCTAGAAGACCCTACTATGTACAAACGCATAGTAGGAAGTTTGATTTATATGACTATTACCAGGCCAGATTTGAGCTATGCTGTTGGATTGGTAAGTCAGTTTATGCAGGCTCCAAGGAAACTACATTTGGATGCGGCTAGACGCATACTCAGGTATGTGAAGTCCACATTGCACTATGGACTATTTTATGAGATTGGGGTTCAGATACAGTTGCATGGATACACTGATGCTGATTGGGCTGGTAGTATTTCTGATAGATGATCTACCAGTGGATATGTGTTCTCTTTTGGGAGTGCTGCAGTCACTTGGAGCAGCAAGAAACAGCCTACAGTTGCCTTGTCAAGCACAGAGGCTGAGTATAGGGGTGCAGCAATGGCTGCATGTGAGGTAGCTTGGTTGCATAAGCTACTTTATGATATGCATCAATCTACAGATGGGCCAGTTGTCATTTATTGTGACAACATGAGTAGTATACACTTGGCAAATAACCCAGTCTATCATGCTAGAACAAAGCACATTGAGGTGCATTATCACTATGTGCGAGAGAGGGTTTTACTAGGTCTTATTGATCTAGTTTATGTCAGCACAGAGGATCAGGTAGCTGACATATTCACGAAGGCATTGGGTGCAGAGAAGCTGCGCAAGTTTAGAGACCTGCTTGGTGTGCAGGAATTGGGATTGAGCTCGAGGGGGAGTGTTGAGATATCGAGCTCCACTCGTGATACGCCAGGGTGACCGTTGTGTATTTATGTCACCGACTTGTCAGTTCAGACGCGGTTGGTACACCGCTCATGAATAATAGCTAGATGACAGCTATCCTTATCTACTCTAGTTCGTGGCTCAGTTAGTATGCCACCTTAGTTAGTTGAGTTTGGTTTTGAGACCCATACATAGGGTTCTTCTATTTCTTTGTACTAGAGTTCTTTTTGGCTTACACAACTAAGAAGAGGAAAACTGTTTTTCAGCCTCCACCCTTTGTGTATTCCCCCTTTGTGCAAGCAAGAAAGCTACAAGTGAGACTCCTTCCTTCTCTCCCACAATCTTGACACATTGGTCAACCCAAATGAAACCGTGGTCATTCCATCCAACACCCCAAGATCCTCAGCCTCTGAGGTCTCTGTAGGGACATCAACAAGATTGTCCGCTAAGGGGATCTTCTTCAATTGCACTCTAATAACCTACTTCTTTTTCTTCCTCATCATTTTCATCCTCTTTCTCTGGAGACTTTGTTGCTGTTTCTGTAGAGGCTCTGTAGGAGAAGAACAGGTCCTCCGTCTCTATGTTTGCTTCTGGTTTTGTCTCTGTCTCTGCTTCTGACTCGGTCTTTGACCCTGCGACTGCCATGTAATAGGGAGAACAATACATCCATGCTTTTATTTCACTGTCAGAGGTGATTTCAGAAGTTAATTCGGGTTGAGGCAGGAGGTATTCTCCCATGGACAAAGACTTTGCTTCTCTCGGTAGTTGGCTTACAGTGCCCATTATCAAGGACTGTGCCTCTATTTTCTTGGGAAAGATTTGTCTGACAGCCTCTTTGTCTCATGATGTACCATTTGTTACTTCATTGGAAGAGTCTGCTATGACTTCGATGGACGTAGATCCATTGCCTTTTTGCAATCCATACAATTTCAACACCACTTTATTGGGTCCTCTGCCTAGGGTTAGGGTTCCTTTGAACCAGTCCATCCTTGCTCTTACTTCAAAAAACCAAGGTCTTCCCAATAGCAGAGGGTATGAGGTCCCATAGGAATTTGGTTTGACCACCAAATATGTCAGCCAAAAGTCTCTTCCTGCAAGGGTTATTTTTATGTATGGGAGGATGCCCAATGGTTTGATTCTACTTTGGTCTGCCAATTTGACAAGCCACTGTGTAGGTTGAATTCCTTGCAAACCTAGATCCTTCATTGTCACATCCGTCATTATGTTTACTGATGAACCTCCATCAATCAATGCATTTGAAATAAAGCATCCTTCTATCCATACTCTGATCTCTGGGGTTCCAGGATCTAGGAAGGCATTAGCCACATCCACTTCCTTCACAAGTTCTGAGGTTCAGTTGGACTTTGTTGTTGTTGGGGGAGCAATCCTTACTCCGCATCTTCTTGTCAAGATGATTTTGAATCTTTTTCGGCAACTAGGAGATATCATCATCAATTGTTGGAATGTTAGGTTTGCTTTAAAGGTGCCTAGGTCTTTGACCAAATCATACTCTTTAATAGGATCCACAGGCTTTTCCAATCAACTGGGAAATAGGGCCATGCCCACTTTCATATTTCCTTTTTCTTCTAAGAGTGGCAACATCTGCACTTCTTCTTCATGAGGAGGGACTTCTGCATCCTCTATTTCCTCGACCTCTAGTCCTGTCTCTGCTTTTGTCTTTGTAGCTTTTTGTGGCTTTATAGTGCTCTATACTTCCTTACTCTCGATTGCATTGTTCTGTTTTTCACGAGGGAGGTTGAACTTCATAGTCTTGGCAGAAGGAACGTTCTCTTTTGGAAGTACGGGTTCTTGTTTCTTTGCTCGCGTTATTGCGGCCACTTTCAATTCCACCAAATTGCAAGCAGGTTCTTGGATCTTCTGTTGGGTATCAGAAGTAGATTTGACAGGGGCTGGACTTGGACAATCTTTTGCAGTGTGGCCTTCTCCTTTGCATCAACCGCATAAGGGCTTGTAATCCACAGATCTTCTAGGGTTTGGACAATTCGGTGAAATATGACCCTTTTCTCCACATCTATAACATTCCACTTCCGATCTCCAGACTATCGTCCTTTGTAACTTTGAGTGGGAAATCTCCTTGGAGCAAAATTAGGACCAAACTCCCTAGGCTTTGGTCCAATGTCCTGCGTTGTCATTTTGGATTCTAGCAAGTTGAATCTTGTGTTTTCGCCTTTTTGTCTTCGTTTGTGTATCTCTTTTAGAGAGCAGATATCCTTTGTATGGTTCTTCCTCAAACAATATGAACAAAAGGCTCTAGGAATGGTTGGTTTTCGAGTACATTCATTGGCTAAATGTCCCGCTTGATGGCACTTTCTGCACCATGTATTTGAACTCATCACATCTCTCCCTCCTCCCATAGGAGTGGATATATTGGTGGTATTTACCTTTAGCATATGTAGCTGTTCCGTAATCATGTCCATAAGCTCTTTCTTGATACTTGCCATTGAATTGGATAAGTAGTCCTTCAGATTTTCACCTCCTTGAGTACTTGTAGTAGGGTTTTGGGAAGCTTCTGTAATTACTGCATACATGAGTTGGGCTGATCCAGGAGGTCCTCTGTTCTGGTTCTGATTCAAAGCTCCTATTGAGACTTGGGGTTGTTGATTCCAGTGGGTAGGATTCCACTATTGTTGAGTCACCATCGGAGGAACTATTTGAGGCCACCGTTGTTGTGGTTGAACCATAATTTGAGGCATTGTCATTTGCGGCCACTATGGATTAGGTGCATTGTACTGCGACGCTGTTTGCATCTGGGGATAGGGGTAGGGGACCATCCCTAGGACTGCATTTGGGGGGTATGCCATTCCTGGCATGGGAGGAGGTAAGAATCCTCTTCCTAGAGTCATTGACAGCCTTGATTCAACTTCGTCATATAGTCTTGCACCTTCCACTACAGCTTGCAAGTTGACTGGTCTTCTCAATTCTATGAACTTGAGAACTTCTAGTTGTAGGCCTTTGAGGAACACTCCTTTCTGGATGCCTTCATCCAAATGATGGTTGGTCCATCTCTTTAGGATGGATTCTATTCATGAGACATAAGCTTCTACTCTTTCTCTAGAGGACTGACTTAGGTTCATAAACTCCTCTCACATCCACTCTTCAAAACCTTCATGCACGAATTTAGTGAGGAAGGCCAACTTTAGATCGTCCCATGTGCCAAAAGTTCTTGCTGCTTGTCTCTCATACCATTGAAACGCCACACCCTTGAAAGTGGCGGGAAAGATTTCTAACCAATGCTCAGGGGTTCTGGCATTGCTAGCCACACATGCTACCATAAACTCTGCTACATGAAGATCGGGGTCTTCATTGTACTCTCCCTTAAAAATTGGCAATGGGACTACATTTGCTGGCTTGTCATCAATATTTCTAGGATGAATCTGACTAGGAAGGGGACTTTGAGTCGCCATGGGGAGTTCTGTAAAGAGTGCTTTTAGGGCGTCAAAGGAGGCTTCTACTGCAAGCTCTTTCTCAGGCTTGATTCTTGCCTTCTCTCTTCTCACGTACCTCTGGACTCGTTTTAGGGCTTGCCTCTTGATTGCGTCATTCATCAGGGGGTTGGCTCCAACCAGTTGGTCTGTACTCAGCAGAATAGAATCAGAGGGGGACTTCACTCTCTGGAGGATTCTCTGGCCAACATCTCTTCTACTTCCTTCTTTTCAACATCTTTGAATTTAGCTTTCAAACCACTACAGAGGGGGAGATATTCCAGTCAGAAAACATCAAAACTCATTCTTCTTAGGATCATTGTTGTGCCATCATTATAATAAAGCCAGCTTCAGAGGGTTTCAACAGTGTATGATGTGAAAAACACTTTGTCTACCAACTTCCAGTGGGTTGCCAGTTGGACAAATAGAAGATTGTTAGAACACCAAGCATCCCACGTACCTTACTGTTGAGCATCCACGAACAAATTCCAACTCTTTTCATTCTTGTTTTTGTGAACCTCCATAGACCACGACTCATGAAGCTTCTTCACGATCTCCAACTTGATGATGTCTAGAAACTTCTCAATGAATGCCAAATCTTCCATGGATGGTTATTCTCTATGTTTCTACTCTTCAGTTTGTTCCCAAACAATTTGCCACCAAGATGCACGTTTGTGTTGCTTCAATTGAAAGAGGAAATAGTCCATCACATAGAGCCTGCATCATGATGGTAAAATGTTTTTGCCATTGTGGGATGAAATTCTTGTGGAAAGTGGCTTTAGCAATAAGAATCTCCAACTCTTCAGTGGAAGAAGGAACTTTGCAAACATCCATTGAATTCTTCTCTTCTTGGCAATCCCATTTCCTTCATTTTCAGCCTATTTTGATGCTTGTTGATAGCAAGTTTCCCCGGCTGTGCACCAAAAACATGGAGCCCTAAGAAAGACACCAAGGAAAAGGGGTTTCTACTGTAATAAAATCTATCTTGTAACATCAACAAGATTTTGTTTCATTCTTTTGATAACCACAACAAGGAAAATAACAAATCTTCACGCAACATTATAGTAGATATCTCCCACGGATTTGATAGAATCAACCATAATCTTTAATATCTTCATAGAATCCATCAATAGAAAAAGAAACACAAGAGAATACACTATTTTTGAATGGAAGTAATAACATATTATTCATTTTCATTGTCTCCATAGTTCTCTCTCTCAATCTCTCATAGATAGATACATTGTTTTGATAGAATTGATTATCTCCGACTTTCTCTTTCTCTCTCAATCAATAGTATCATAATAATCCTTCTTAGGTCATGGATGCACCTCCCAAGAGATATGTTTGATATGAAAGGGCACCAGAGTCACTACAGTGTCTCTTCATAGCTCACTACTGTCACTTAACTTCAATCTTCTCTTCAGTCTTCAACAGCTGCTTCTTCCATTTGTTTTAGCTCCTTTGAACTTAGATTCATCCTTTCCAAAAGTTAGAAAACTTTTCCAAAGTACAATCTCATATCAGAGAACACTTACAAAAGATCTATAGAGGATTTACAAAACAGAACAAAGGAGAGATAGAGGCTCTATAGAAGATCAACAAAGTGTTATAAAAGGTCATCAAAGAACATTAGAACCTCATAACTCATACTAAAACCATCCCAAACTATCAAAAACTATTCAATAAGTTTTCAAAAGATCTTAACCTTCATCAATCATCAATCCATGCTTCATACAGAGGAAAAACATAATCAATATCATCCAAAAAACTCTGAAACACTTCCAGAACAACCAATCATCACTCAAAAGCCATAAAAAACCAACCATTTAGGTCTCAAAAACAACAAAAATCAACCAAAAAATCTAGTCATTTCAGCATTCAACAAAGGGCCAATCTTTCAGCACTACAAATGGTTTGACCTTCATTCTGTTAACCAGTGTGACATTAAACCTAGTGATCTCCACATGAGGGTTACCCCAAGCCTGCAGAACTGTATGTCTGAGCACACTGGCTCTTGTTCATGTATCTACAATTCCCTTCCTTGTAACATCTCCTAATGTGTTGACAGGCAAGATTGTGTGCATTCTATGCCTTCCCAAAAAACATTTACATGTAAAGAATTAGATACTGAGTTTAGGGTTAAGCTTAGTATGTGCGTTACTATGTCATGGTCAAGTAAGTTAGTGCTCCAAGCTCGTCAAGTTGTTCTATCCACTACTTCAACCCTTGCCATAGCGTTGGGCTCTACCTAAGAAGCTCTCCCAGAGGTAGGGTCACATGGGATAATATCAATGCCGTGAGTAGGTTGCCAACGTCTTGCGTTTCATTAGGCTCTACATTCTTTTGCTAGTGATCCCGATCAGTTTGTTTGCGTGTGGCATCTAGGCTTTGTCTATGCGGTGCCACTTGGCAGGCATATGCATCTCTCAATCTTAGCCGCATGGGTGAGACTGGTGTGCTCACACTAGAGAGCTCATCAATATCATCTTCTATGATGGGTTGTTTGGTATCCTTGAGGTGCACTTGGGTTTCTCTTCCCACTTGTTGATCTTATCCACTACTTCCAATTGGCACATTGCATTAGGATACTCCCCAATCTTGGCACTCCCCTTTTCTGTCGTCTTAGAAGCAGATGTTTTCACTTCTACATCCGTGACTTGCTTGCCCTTGGGTAGGGTGGTGGCATTATCTATCTTGAGCACTACCTTCATCTCGGCCCTCTTTCTCATCCTCCTATAACTCTTCTTCCCTGTTGAAGTTGCATCGAGATTGCTAGTCCAAGTAATGAGATACTAACTTGCTTCATTTGTGTTTGGGTCATGACATCCAACAAGATTGGGGTGGCCCCACCATCAAGTGTCTCTACTCGGAATAGTCCTAAGGATAAAGATGTCACAATTACTAAACTTGTGGAAGGTTTTCACCTAGGGCACTTGGCATATAAATGTGTGATCCCACACTTCGAACATCTTAGGTTGGATTTATCTCAGTTGACTTTCTCCCTTTTGGGGTAGCGAGATGAGATATAACTAGCTGATTGCAAGTCCAACATGCGATGGGTTGTTGATGTTATTCTTTTAGACCTCGACCTCTTCCCCTACCTAATGCCATCACTGACACTGTTTGAAATCCATCAAGATGGGGTTACCCTCTTCATCATACGAGACATAAGGTTCCACGTATGCTTTATTCTTGTTCAGCTCCACTACGTAATGTTTTGGAGCGTCGCTTTGTGGATGGGTCACGATGATGGGCCCATGTGGTCTAGGTATCCCTGTAGGATTGATGTCCATCATCTTGGGGACGATTGGCTTTGATTCATTGGGTACTGGGAGAGATAATGGGGCTTCCCTTCTCTTGAAGTTCGACAACCTATTTCCTAGGTAGTATAGTTGATTGTATGGGAGTATGGAAATCATCTTGGGAATCTACAATGCATCGTGTCATGTCCAAACCTACCACAATTAGTGCATGGTCTTGACCTAGGATCCAAGCATTTGGTAGGGAAGTGATTTCCTCTGCAATGCACACATTGCGCATGAGGTTGTGTGGGTCTTCTCATCATCTCTTGAAGCTTAGTCAACTCTTGGCCCTGGTCAATTCTCTTTCCCTTGTCTTGCGTGTTCTAACTACATCCCTTGCTAATGGTCCTAGCTTTCTTTGAGGATCTAGTGGCAGTGCCATCTTAGATTGTGGTTGTGGAGCTTCTCTCCTTGAGTAGGTCATCCATGCATATAGCTTCTTTAAAAACCCTAGCCATCATGTCCCTTTGCAAGTTTGAATTGCTCACCAAGGCCTTGTAGAGTTCTTCGCTTTGAATTCCATTTATAAATACAATGGAGACCACCCATTCATTAGGTCATTTTGCATGTGGGATTCTCTTAAAGAGACTCCGCACCACATGGGTGATATTGTCTTGGATATCCTCGTGATCCTTCTGGCTTACATTCATCAACCTAATGATGAGGTTGTCAGAGTATCCTACTTCAGAGAACCTCTTGATGAAGAGACTCTTAAGGTTATTAAAATCATTCTGTTCGACATTATCTGGGCTAGTAACCCACAATCGTCCTTTGTCTCCTAGGAAAAGTCTGAAAGCTTGTGCTTGTTGAGCAAGGTCTGTGAGGCTGTTTACCTCACATACTTACTCAAACTACTCCACAAAGCTATATGGGTCATTGTCGAGCTAATACTTGTTGAGTTTCTTAGCAACCACACGTATTTTGGTCTAGCTCTTAGAGTTTGACATAATTCCTAGTCCTATTAGCAATATAGTTGCTAAGGCTACTCCATTTTGCTCTATAGTTGCCTCTAACACTCTCTCCCTCTTAGCAAGAACTCAAAGCTTGAATCCATTAGTCCCAGCAATAGAACCAAAATGCGGGAGCTTCTCGCTCAACCACCAAGAATCACAAATCACTTATTATTTCAAGTATTTCAAGCCAAGTGCAATGGCTACCTCTCACATAGTTGTGCACGCTCTCACACCTACGAATGTAGTGAGTTTACTTTCATGCCTGATCAAGTTGCCTCCTCCCTCAAATTTTGTGGTAGCTCCTCTTTGGATGTCCATTCCTTTTTGGATGTCCATTCCTCTTTGGATGTCCATTCCTTTTTTACATGACAAGTCATTCCTTTTTACATGACAAGTTGCCTCCTCCTCTTTGGATGTCCATTCCTTTTTTACATGACAAGTCATTTTAGCTTAGGTCCTTTTTCCTTATTCCCTTCCTATTTACATGGTTCCTTCACCCATGCATATCTACATTACAAGTTGCACAAGAAGGAGCCTGGCGCACTTTTACAAGGATTTAGGGTGCACTTTTATATTTAAAACATACATTTCCCCTTTTGCACTTTCTTTGGACTTTTGAGTTTACTTTTTGTGCTTTTGGCTCTTTTTCTTCTATTTTTTCTTTACTTTCTTTGCTCTTTCTTTGCACCCAAGTTAACATGCACTTTTGCTAAATATACATACACTAAATATGCATCTATTGGTGATTCCCAACTAGTTATGTCATGAATATCTTGCCTTGCATGAGGCATTTCACTATCAGTAACTTTTCTCTTTTCAGCTACATACAAAGCATGTGTCTATATTGTAGCCTTCGAACCAATCATCACTTTGGCTAGGCATTCTATCCGTCTATAGAACAAAAGTAGTAGCATGTACAACCACATAAGCATTTCGGACATCCAAGTCTTCCAACAACTTTTGCATACCTTTCTTTTTAAAATTCAAAGCAAGAGAAAATCTTGTTTCTTGTGCATAGATCTTACCATCTTTCCAAAATATGAGCTATTATGCCAAAGCCTTCTGATAAGCAACACAATCTTTCCTTTCATACCACAAAATGTCACACCACATACATCTTTTCCTTGGTTTAGGAGCTATTTCTCATCTCATTTCCTCTTGCTCTTTCTCATCCATCTTTGCCACCTTCAACCGAAGTTCTTGCATACCTTTAATCAATTCATCTAATATATATTCCCTAATAGTAGGAACGGCAGGTACAACTATAGGGTTAGCCATAGAAGTAAGTGGCTTATTGGATACATCAACTGTTTTGCTCATAATATTGGGCAAGCTAGATACATGCAATATTTCTCTTATTTAATGCTTTTTCACTAGTGCAATAACATCATTCTTAACATGCTTCTACTTTGTTTTAAGCCCTATCTCTTTAGTTTGATCCTCTAACAAATCATCAAGTTTCTAGGATCTACCACTGGTAGAAACAATTCAAATTTTTGATTTGCAAGAGCTTGTTTTTCTAGAATATCTAATTAATCAAACTGACTTCTAAATTCTCTTAATAACTCTATAGCTACAAGACCCTTATTAGGTTATCGAAGCTACTTCTAGAAAGTCTTACGAGTAATTAAGCTGCTATCTTCAATGTAAAATTCTTCCATAAATGTCTTTCTAAAAGCTACCCAGTCAACATCCTGCATGTACAATTTAGTAACTTGGGCTTTCAATTCACGTACAGTGATCCATATAAAATACTAGCTCCATGCAAGTTGAGTCACCCCAAAGTACTCTATCTTTTGAGCATAGGTATGCAAGTATACATATACATTTTTACCATTAAAAAACTTCATCTCATGCTCTACTACCTGTAGAGCATTCATCACAATAGTTTTTATTTGAGCAGAAGCCTATATCACCTGTTGTTGTTGTACATGCATAATAGTATTCATATTGTGTACTAAAAATTGCTACAAAACATCACAAGAAAGTGTGCTTAAAGGTTCTTCCATCCTGTCTTTTCTTTCAATGACCTTTCACATCAGATTCACCAATGTCGAAGAGGTTTTAATCAAAAGGTCATATCCACTGGGGATTAGAGAGAGAAGAAGGAAGTAGAGAATAGGAGATAGAAGAGAAGAAAAAGAATAGACATGAGGGACACAAGATAAAGACGGAGCTCCATGATTCAAAGCACTATGTATTGATAGAACATGAGAAGATAAACAAAATCATTGTCTAGGACTACTTGGAAGCAATCTCTAAGCATCAGATCTCTTGGAGCTCCTTGGTAGAACATGAGAAGATAAACAAAATCTTTGTTTAGGACTACTTAGAAGCAATCTCCAAGCATCAGATCTCTTGGAGTTCCTTGGTAGACAAAAAATGCACACCAAACATTAGCTTCTTCTTTACTGCTTAGATAGCAAATCTGATGATTTAGTTGGCTCCAAAAGTGGGTTAAAACCCTAGGATATCTTATTAAAATTCTCCAAGATTGCTCTTTTTTTTTCTTCTCATCTAGAGTATTGTTTACTACGTGAAAACTGCGATCATGTAGTGTGCGAATTCGAAAGCCCCTTCTTTTTTCATGAGATCTCCCAAATAGGTTGAAGAGCAACTTTCTTTTTGCTTGTCACCCTATTCTAGAAGTTTTCTACACCTTCTTAGGATATTGATAAGAAATAATATCCAAAATATCAAAACTATGCTAAACTTTTCCAAAAATCTCGTATTTTAGAACCATACATCCTATGGACACTAACACTAATGATTAATATGACATTGACTCTCTAGACTAACAAGAAAGCCTGACGATGATGATGCACTTCACACTGTGTCCGCGTAGCGGCAGGACAATGCATAGATGTACACTAGCATACTCTAAAGCACTTCAAGATGTCACTCTATTCTCTCCTCCTTTCCTTTGATCCTCCCTCGAGAATAGGGTGGGCGTGGGTTGGTTTTGAGGAAAAAGGAACTCTTGTGACTGCACAAGGGAGCTGCATGGTGTTGTGCATTATGTGCATACCTGGAATCTTGAGTGAATTGGGGTTGAGAGTGTGTATGCAAGGTGTATGAGTAATATGCGAATGGTTATGCAAGATCACATTATGTGGACTAAGGCAGTGTACTAATGCACATGGGTAAGGTCTAGTGCATGGTGATACACTAGGCTAGAAGCTCGTGTGCTAGTGCAAGTGTAGGTGGGAGTACAATGGATTGGGTGTAGTGCACTATGATGGAACTAGTGAATGAATCTTATGGGTTATGTAAAGGGGTGTGTTTAATGTATTTGCAAGTTCCTAGTGCACTCTAGTACACATAAGTGCATGTGTTAGTGCTAGTATGTGTGCGCTTAATGCATGTGGATGCACTCAAATGTGTGTGATAGTGTGCAAGGCTATGGAGGTAGTGAGACAAGTACACATATGAGGCTTGATAATCTTCCCCTACTTCCCTCCAAGTCTTCCTTGCAAAGAGAGTGGGTAACGGTTGGTATTGGAAGAGAGATGGGCACAACACAATTGATCTAGTACTCAGATGGAATGTAATGTCTCACTGAACCTTGCACTAGAATGCAAATGTGGTTATGCTACTATTGATGCAATGTGCACTATGCTAAGGTGAATCCTAAGATACCAATGGATGTGCAAGCACATGGAAAAGGTAAGTTTAAAACATGCTTTGACAAGAGGTGCTTTGAATTCCGGATGTTGTGCAAAATGCAAGCTTAGGTGCACAAGGGTACCCAAGAACACTTGGGTGTGTAAATGCAAGTGCTAGCGCACACTAGTGCACATGAGCACACATAAACACAACATGTAGATACTAGCACACACAAGTGCACACAAGCACATGTGAACACTCACAAATGCACATGGATGCACACAAGTGCACATAAGCGCACATGGGCACATACTTTAGTGTAAGTGTGTGCCCATGTGCACACACTCACACTTTAGTGTAAGTGTTGCAAAGTGATGTATTATGCTCGTAAGGTGTTGTAGGATAGTGTATGGGTACTATGAGATGCCTTGCTCCTTACTACTTTGGCTCATAGGCCCTCATTTGCAAATAGGGTGGGTGCATGACCAAAGAGAGGAAAGAGAGGGGGACCATTCGAGAGCCCATGCTGGCTGCAAACCACCTACGATTGTGTCCATGTGCAATATTGTGTAGTGGAAGTGTGTGAAGCTTGAGTGCACACAAGTGCATGTGTCAATGTTAGTACCAATGTCTGGGAATGTGCACATGCGCATGTCAATGCACCATGGTGAATTTAAGGCACAAGTGGAGTGCACTAAGCAATGGAGATAGGTAGAGAAATGAAAAATCCAAACTCATTTTAAATAAAAGCAACCAATACCCTTGACTTTAATTAATGCAGTGGCCACACCAATAGAGGAGGTCCAATTCTAGAGAGAATGGAAATTGTGATCACCGATTCACCCACTATCTCTACCTTAGTTTTTGTGGCGTGTGCAAATAGAGGCTTGTCCGGTGGCCCTGCACTCACATCCCCTCTCTCTCTTTAACGCAATCCTCCCCCACTTTGATGTTGTGACTATTTACACCTTATTATCGATTGGAACCTAGATGGTGTGCGTTGAAGTTGCTGCCTTGGCCATGCTCCCACCAGCGCCTCCTATCTTTTCCTGCCTCGTGCACGAGATGCAGGTATTGGCCCTTGGGGACGGAGCGCAGATAGTTAGGAAGAAGGACAGAGAGGGAAAACTTAAAAGGGTGAGAAGGGAGAGAAGATGACGATATAATGGCGCTAGCGTCAATGCACGGAACCCACTGACAACTGTTGCTGAAGCGACCGATTCTATAGTTGTTACTGTTGATAATCCTGTTGCAATTCAGCGATGAAGCTTCGTACAATTGTGCTGTAGATTTAGGGAATGAAAGTGTTGATGAGCCTGAAGGCAATCGGGCGAAAATCAGGATGAAGGAGATGACGATGATCTTCCTGGTGGTATAACCACGCTCGAGGAGGCGATTGGCTGCTGTGACTGCACCGGAGGAGGCAATCATGAGGGGGTGACTAGCTGCAGTGACGAGGCGGTATTACAGGTGGATGGAGTGGGTGACGGACTGCAGTAGAGGGCTGTGGGGGTGGCGGGAGTTTAATGGGGGCCGCGATCGAGGGCTTGTGGCGCTGAAGGCTGGGTTTACGTGGAGGTGGCGGGGGCGTAACGAGCTGGCGAGGCTGGCTGTAGCGTAGAGGTCGTCAGGCGGCCATGAAGTCTCGCGGCTGGGGAGCTGCAGGTCACGTCTCTCACATGTCTACTATCAAGCCTACATCGCAACCACAGAATGATCAGCTCCAAGGCCAGCTCTTCAGGAAAAAAAATCACAAGAACCTTTTTAGTCGAGTGGATCTCTCTCTCTCTCTCTCTCTCTCTACGCCTTCAAGTTGCAACCTCGCATGGCATGTGCATTAAAGCACCGCTCTCCCTTCACCCCCTTCTCTCTCTCTCCCTGCCTTGCAGCTCCATGGTGTTTGCATTAAATCGCCACCTTCTCTCTCAACCTGATGGAGAGCCTCCCTTCACCTCTCTCTCTCTCTCTCTCTCTCTCTCTCTCTCTCTCTCTCTCTCACCTTGCATGCCTTGAGGGACAAAGCATCTGCGCCGCCAATTTGGTAAGGAGGAGCCGAAGACAATCTAGGGGGGAATTATTAGCCCATGGCCATCTCAGCAGTTCCGTCAGAGCCAGCTATACGGTGCAAGCAACGATAGGTAGCTTGATGATGTGATTGACGAAGAATGTGATGTTGTTTATGAATGTTTGATAGGGCATGCAGCTTCGGTGTCTCGACCCTTCCCACATTCCCTTTCATCTGCGATTGCCATGAAGCCATAAGTGGCTGTTGCTGACGCTACTGCTGTTGGAGATTTTGCTTATGATGCTGAAGAAAATGCGGAGATTCTCCCGGGGAAGGAGCGTCTCAGATGGCAGCTGGTGCATATGAGGCCTCTGCTCTGGATCGGAAAATGGGGTTCTACAGTCAAGTTGAAGTTCTGACTGGTGCGCTGATTGATGTATAATTCTCTTCTTGGAGTCTATGCGGTGCATGCCAGTCTCAGCAACCTACCAATTCTCACACCTTGGAATCACTACATCATGAAGTGCCATGCTAGGTGGTGAATCCTATTCTTTCTATGAGAGAGAGAGAGAGCTCTCTCCTCTCTCCCATCCTCATCTCCTCTGACTCCCTGCCCCCTTTCCTCATTGGGTAATTGCTCCTTGCCCCTACTCAGGATCTTCGTGTATGGTGTCCCCTGCACATTGAGTTATGGTGTTGTCGAAGCCTGCCTACTATCCCGCTTGCTGTGGCTCATGGCCCCTCGACTACTCACAGTTGCTTTTGTCACTTTGTTTTTCTTTTTTGTCAAAATAATGTAAGTAGAATTTTTACTTTATAGACATCATGCAATCCATTAAGTTTATTTCCCTCAAGGATTTACCTTTACATATAGTGTCTAATTCTGATTTTAAGTTCTGGCCGCTGTCTATTGGAGCATTGGTTTTCTATTCAGAATATGTATGTCTAACATGTGGATGTTGCATGGAGCTAGATACATGTGTCATGTTGTTGTAGTTAAGTTTAATCCTTCCAAAGGAATTAAGAACTTGCATGATTTTGGGTTTTACATAAAGTGCATTGTTAAAAACTTAGGAGCAAGACCATTTTCTGTTAAAATTTCATGTATACTCTATGGAAAGGCCAAATTAGCAATCATTTTGTGGAACTTAGTCATTAGTACGGGAGAGCATCATGGAGACTAATCATGTGTTGACAAAACACACACACAATTTTGTTTTCTAGGATTAAAACAATGATGAAGATGGGTATGATGCCAATATGAAACACTATCAACTTAAGGCCTCTTACATAAAATTCAAAGAAATATACAAAAATGCATATGGTGGCCAAATTTTGGCTTGAAATAAATTTAACTTTTGAAGTGATCCTTAACATGGGATGATTGCTTATTCAAATACACATTGCTACCAAAATCATGAACTACACATTACTTTTACTTGACCTTTAACATTAGGTTGGGATCTGACACAAGGTAAATGCTCCAAAGTTTAATGTTTTGTTGGAAATTTTTATGTCACGATGGTTTTTCATCGACTAGACAATTGAAATGATAGAGTTCACAAATAATGTGATAATAAATGAACATTTGATCATGTAACACTTAGGTGTAACTAATGATTAAATTAACCAACATTAATTTCTCAAAAGGCAAAAGTTCTTCCTCCCATTGGAGAGGCAACAATTCCTTTAGTGAATCATTAATGCCCCTTACCCCCAGCCCCTTTTAGTTTTTTAATCATTAAATGTCTTTTGTTGGTTTTACTTGTTGATAATTTGACATGAACTTTCAATGTTTTGATTGCTCACTCAAACATGCATTGTGATGTTGCTTAAAATAGAGAGAGAGGGGGGGGGGGGGGAAGTTAAAATTGCATCATTTTACAAGCTCTTTTAAGACCCATGCTTGCAAAGGTCCTAACATGGAGCATTAGGATAATGAACACCCACTGTTGCACGAATACTAGCACAACAGAGCGATGGTATTTATTAAAATGAAAAAAGCCAATCACACATATATTGATGGGTTTAGTCCTTGTTTCTGCGAGAATAGTGACTATGCCTCTTCCTTTGAGCACATGCATACCTTCAAATCAATGTAAGAAAGGTAACTTTGGTAATAGCCCTTCTCATGTTAACTCACTAGCATGAATACGAATAACTAATTAATATGAATAACTAATAATTTTTATTTAATTAAAAATAATAAAAAAGCGAGTCGTAATCCGACATTTTTCTCAGATTGACAAGGACTGTATTTTTCTCAGGAATTGACAAGGACTGTAGCCACCCTTCACAGAAGTTACAACGTGAACGAGAGTTATGAGCCATATTAATCACTAGTGTTAATGTGTATAGTATGGATGGTCCAAAAATATTAGATTTTTGGGCAAAACTAGCATATTCTAGATATTTTAGATATTACTTATTGTAAATATCCTAAAAAGCTATGGAGATTTCTAGAACAGGATGTCATGTAAAAAAAAAAAGTAAGTGGTTTTTTCAGATGGATTTGGAGATTTAGTACAAAAAAAGAAGGATTGGTGAAATAGCACGCGTTGTGATCGTTGTTTACATGCAGTAAACATCACTTCGAACAACAGGGAGAAGGAGTGATCTAGAAGATTTTTAACCAAGTATAGTGTCTTGGGATTTTACCCCCCTTTCAAAGCCAACAGAACTATCAAAATTGTGATTTGAGCATCAAATTGCTGATTTTTCCAAGATCCCCTCCAAAAAGAGCTCTTCTTTTCAGCCACAACCCTTCTTTTGTTTAGCTATAAATATGTGGCATGGGGAGCAGTTTGAGAAACACAAGGAGACCCCGAGAGGTTACGAAAGAGAGGTAGAGAGAGGGAAGTAGAAGAATACCCCTGAGAGAGAGAGAGAGAGAGAGAGAGAGAGAGAGAGAGAGAGAGAGAGAGAGAGAGAGAGAGAGAGAGAGAGAGAGAGAGAGAGAGAGAGAGAGAGAGAGGTTACCTCAAGAGGCTGCAAAGGAGAGAGTTAGCTCAATTCCCCCTATCTCGGTCTTTGACTAAGCCATCTTCTCTTACCCTCTCTCATCTCAAATTCATTCCTCCTTCTTTATCTCTCAAATCCATTTGCAGACGATGGCCCCCAAGCGAAAGATCTCTCCAAGTGCTGAAACTCCCACCACAACCAAAGGGATCGCAAACCAAGGGACCACAACTACATGAAACACATCTCTTATAAATCAAGTGCACCCCTTTGTATTAGGGAAAAGAAATTGGGAGAAAAGAACGTTTATATTAATTATCACAACTTAATTGAGCATATTTTGAGATAATGAGTATACTAGGAAAATTTTGTTCATCGCATTCATGAAGCCGTTAAATTACACATAAATTGCATGGAAATTTCATGCTAATATATATATATATATATGAAAAGTTTCAAGAATATACATTAAATTGCAATTAAGCCAGATAGATTTTATCCATCCGCATCCATTTGCTTGGTTGAAATAATAGGAAAATCCTATTACATCTCACAAAACATAGATTGAACTTCTGATAGAATCCTAGGAAGTTGAAAGAATTTCAAACCCTAAAGAGTTGAAAGGATTCTTCTCAAGGTCCATCTTACTTAAAGTTGAAAGGAATTCAAAGTTCTTAAGCAACTATATGAATTACGTGACAAACCCTAGTTCAAATGAATACGCAAGGTTTCGTTGTAGGGAAGCCAATGTCCCAAATTGCAATCAACATTGCAAGGATACTCCTTCATTGAAAAGAATGAGGAATCTCTGGAAATATCGGACGATAACGGGGATAAAGCCGAGACTGCTTGTGTTTGTACTTAGGAACACTTTCTTGGAAAAGGAGTCATCTAACAAAGGAATTGATAAGAAGAAAATATTTCAAAATGGATTCAAGTTGAAACACTTAGGAAAGGCGTGTTGAGCACCCCCAGCTAGTCGCCAACCCTATCCAAGCGGGTTTTTTTGATAACCACGTTGAGAATGTAGACCGAACCCATCGTGAGAGGTCTCTCTATAGAAACATTTGTTCGTAGGAGGATGATCGAGTGCTAGGGGGGCTCTGGCTATAAATCCCCTACCTTCGGGTCCTATTCAAATGGTCTATGTGACTCGGGAAGGAATCTCGAGACCCTGTTACTAGTGCAAGGGTGAAAACTTGGAGGAAAATAAGACACATCCTTACGGATTGCGAGAATCATCCTATGGACGAGATTTGTATCTCAGTTAAAATTTTAATATAAAGTTTACTTTCAAGGAATTTGTATTATCTGTTTTCATATCAGTACATAAAATTACGTAAAGGAACATGTGACTAACGGGTTAATTAAGGAAGCTTCTTGTATGTGTTACCACTAATGTGCCTTAGGTAAGTAGGAAACTAAAGCTATCAAGGAAAGCAGGAGGGCTGAACCCCCGACAAGTCTGTCCTACGGCAACGTGGTCCTAGAGAACTAAGAGGCTTCTCAACATTCAAATCGCGATGACGTATTGACCTTAGATAATGTAGGATAGAACCTTGGCTCGTATTCTTTTAGGGGACCAGAATGGGACTTTACCCTACAGGTAGAGAGGTCGAGCGATGCATCCCTCTCATTTTCCATTCTCTTTGAACCAAGTGCGATATGAGTCCACCTCGGTTTAGATGCTCTGTGCAAAGTAGACGCTAGAAGGCTTTAGAATGACTTGACCATTAGAAACCCAGAAAAGATTTAGGTTGATCCTAACAGGGTAGGCCGATATGTTTCGTTGTGGAGTAGACTCGGGATTTGCTAATCCACAAACCTTGTGACATTTCGTTGGTGTGCCAAGTATTATCTTTTAGATCAGACTCGTGATGGACTACTAAAACGTGTCACGACCCAAGCACATTACAATTTTTTACTTTGTTGGGAGGGGGGAGAGAAAGTCTCTAAGAATAGATTGTGAGAGGCAATTAAGTCCAAGAGCATTGAAGCTCTTGAAATAATAGAAGTTTTTTCCAAGTCCCGCTTGTCATGTGTCAAGCTTGATATTTTTGGTTCTATTGATGGGACTTGAATGAGATCAATCTCAATCTCTCTAAGTTTCTCACATTTCCATTGTGATGTAGAATAGGAGGCTAGCATGCTAGAGATTAGGATCAAGAGATGAGGAACTAATCTCATGATGTTGCACTGTGCTAAATTCAAAACTCACGCAATTAGAGTACTAGGCTAGGATGGGAAATAGGATTGGTAAGAAATAGATTGAATATAATTAACTATATTGAGTAGATTGCGTTAGGTAGGAGTTTCACAATCAGCAAAAAAAGCCACTTAAAACATTTTAAGATTTTAACTCATGATGACTACAATAGGCATAATGTTGTGCTCATCAAATACTTGATTAGTATAACAGATTGATTGTGCTTCACGACTAAGCAGTGTCTTAGACATTGTTGAGTGTGTTGGAACTACATGCATGTTTGAAAGGTTGCCCAAGTAGGATTGTCTTCCCCTCGTTCCTGTAAGTCAAAAAAACATTAAAAAAATTGGTATGCATTTCATTTGGATAATCATGAGAATTTTATATTTATCTAGCAGGGGATAGGGGGATCCTCTATAGGGATGGCTTGTAGCATCTATGGGTGCAAGCTTTGGCTATTTGATCTCAATCCTTGTATTGTGGGTTAGAATATTATAATCCACTCCTTCATCCACTAAAAAGCATTTGTGATATGCTATCCCTTCATAACTAGTTTGACATTGAAGTGTTATGAACTATCATTAGGGTCAACATTGGTAGCTTCAACATTTTGAATTAAAATTCTACACCCTACGGAGCCAACCCCATTACTATCAATTGCTTGATGTTGAGGGTGACCTTGGTGCATTTGTGGAATATCGTGCTCATGGCACCTTTTGTTAGCCCCACTAGTATATAGTTTTTCTTAATAGGGTAGTAGTGAGCCACATGTCAGCTAGATTACAATTCAAGAATATTATAACATCACAAGTCTAGGTCATTCTTTGTCCCCTTCTTTATGTTTCTGTACTACGCAAAGTGTTGCCTTCCTTGTGGCATGAGGCAAATGATTTTTTGTATCTTACTTGTACCTGAACTTATTTTATTCTATGTACCTAAGATTATTTTTCTTAACTTAACCTTTACAATGGTCTCATGAAATTTTTATTGCACATGTGACTTTGTTTCAATAGTTCAATTTCATAATCGATTAGAGAATTCATAGTATCTTCAAGTTGCCACACCAAAATACCCATAACCCTAATAGTGTAGGCATAGAATATTGATATTTATAAGTATTAAAGAGTAACCCATGTAAGTCTGAGCCTTTGGATAGAAGAAAAATAATTTAAAACTTGAGATATATGAGGGAAAGAAGGATAATATTATAAAATAGGTAAATTTTATGAAGAGAAAAAAATAATTAAGCTTGTAAAAAGCTTATGAAGGATGGATTTCATGAAAAAGAGACAAAAATGTGATATTCCCAACAACCTATGACTACTATAAACTAAATCTTCTCTCTTCTCTCCTAGTCTAGATAATCTTTCGTATAAGAAAGACTCAATAACCTTTGGGGAGTTTTAATGCCTTGAAACCGCCTTTTAGGATGTAGAGAGAAAGTGATCTAGGTTAATGGAAGCAAAGTCTTTGTAACAAAACTCTTATTTTTGAATATTCAAAAAATTATTTTCTATATATATATATATATATACATATACACATATATATATATATATACATATACATATATATAAATTACCTTTAAAAATCTAAATACCTATATTTTAACTCATGTGGTTATGGTAATGACACTAATTGCATTCATGACATATGGTCTAGTTCACCCTACTCCAATGATATAATGGTGATTGCATGATTGAATATAATTTCAAAACACTAAAAAGACGAGTGCTTCAAACTTCCCTCCCATCTTCTTTCCTCCTTCATCGTCTTATTTTTGTACTTCTCTATCTCAACCATGGATAGAGAAAGTTGACCTTTAACAACAAGGATCCCAAGCTCTTAGAATGCATATATATTAGTGTTTAATTCATTTCAAAACAATGAAAAGTAGATTCCCACTATTTATATGAGCAGAGATAGCTAGATCACCATGCATCAACCAAATCATAGGAAAAGACAAAGATATGAGAGTCCATTCATCTCTACTTTGAAGGGTAGAATCAAATACTTTAGACTTCGAGTGAGCAAGAGTAGTGTAAAAGAGGAGCTAGCATAGCATCTATTTATATAGAGAGAGTTGCATTTGAGACTTGGAATCTCAAACCTTCTACTCTATAGAACTAATGATAAGTATTTAATTCTTAATGCTTGTCTTTTTGAAAACTTGTCATCAGGTTTGATTATAAAAGTATTTATTTTTTAAATAGATATTTATTCATCTAATCTTGAGGAATGGCATGTGGATTGAGTCTACTATTGATATGTTTGATGTTTTGCATGGCTCCATTAGAGAAGAAATGTAGAAAGGTAGAAAAAAAAAGCTTTCAAAAAGTCAGATATTCTTTTAAGATGATTTTTATGTTGCCCCCACACGACATTACCAATGGGGTATAATATCCCCCCTTCCTTTGCCTAATTTTTGGAATGGCCTTTGCCAACCACTAGTAAAGGCTATAGGTTTTTGAGATACAAAGAGCATTTAGACCTAATATCTTAAGTAGGTGAGTAAGAACACCTTGTTTAAATGTATTAATATATTTGTGGACTTCTTTTTAATGGTGAAATAAGGAGATCAATAGCCATGCTCTTTGTGAGAAGACTAGCATATGATCATGCCTTATAGTTTGTTGATAAAGGATGGGATGTTAGAATAGAAGGCAAGATAACTTGCAAGTTAGATCATGACTTTGTTACTTGTAGATATATGACAACTGCTTAAATTTTCATTCTTAACTTTTATTATGGAAGATGGCATTATGTGGCTGACAGTCTAGTTGCTTTGACCAAGATCTTGACGACTTTAGTTAAGACCCTGTATTGGATCTTGATATATCATTCAATGAGGAAGTTATTACAATCCTAAAGATTAGATCATCACCATGTACATTGCATCGAGATGAACTTGCAAAATGAAGGCATTGAATTAGTAAGCTCATTTATGTTCAAATTTAATTATAGATGGTACAAACTTGTCTCTATATAATAAGAGGAATTTGCTGTCAAAAAGGGCCTTTTGATTAGTATTCACTAATGATGTAATTAGTGAACAAGCCAATAGGATACACCATGTGTGGTCCAATGTAACAGTTGGCTAATATGGCCAAACCACATCTATCTATAACAAAAAGTTAAAAATGACCCTTAAAAGATATTCTCATGAGGTAATTCTGGCCATAAGATTTGTCATTGATAATGACATTTTTCAACTATTTTTTCTTACTTTCAATACCACAATGTGACTTTTTAAAAGGTGGGGACTTTAAAGTTGCCTCGTGTGTATCCTTCTTGTAGCTCTCATTGATTTTTGTACCTTAGCTCCTCTAAACTCCTTTTTGCACATTTTCTCTATTCCAATGATCTCCTTTTTTATCAATATCTTAGATTTCTTCCATAAATTCTCCTAAGTGACCATGTAACTCTATATATGCTTGCATATGCTATAATAGAATAGAGTATTATATGTGGTATCCAACAACCTACAAGCTCCACTCTAACAATGCTTCCCTCTTGTAAGTTCCTAAAATAATCAATAAATAGAAAAAAGAAGAGTTGAGCTCTCACTAGAAAGGATGAATATATGGGTTCAGATTACAAGACTAAAAAATGGTATGCAAGTATCCAATATGTATATTCTACAAAAGATCTTCACTTGGCACCTTCTATGTAGCAACACTTTCCACCTCATTATATGTGACTGTTCGTTCCCTAAAAGAAATGAGGTCTCCTAACAATCTTCTAGCATCAATATTTAAGTATCACGCTTTGTACAAAACACTCGAACTGAAGCACATTTGTGTCATAGTTGGTTTAAAGAGAGAGAAATGAGGGGGGAGTGCAATACATTAGTCTCTTTGCCCACATGGCATAGTCTCACTACAATCCCCTAAAAGGACATGAAGCCAAGATTCTACTTGATTTTCTAATAGGGTCAACGTGTGATTTTCTAACTAACACAATTTTGAAGAAAAATCTTGGCTAACTAAGGTCACCTAGCTTTAATCATTAAGTATTGGATTTGTTCACCTAAATTAAATTACAACACTTAAATAAGTAAAGCAACCCTTGTCAAATAGTCCTTTATTTAGGTTTATCCTATTACAATATCTTTTTCCTTTCATAAGGTGGAATCCCAAGGTAAAATCCACCAAGTTCTTGCCCCCTAACTAGTAACAAGGCCTTCAAGGAAGTCTATCATGGGTTTGTAAGTGTTAAGTAAATTCAAGTTTTATAGAGAGATCCCCCTTGGCAACCCTACCACCTCCTACCTAACATCCTCCCTACAAAGAGACCTCTCTTGTAAATAGGGCTACTCCTAGCTCTTGATGTAGTTTAAAAAAACCCCTTGGTGCAAGCTTTGTGCTAGTAGCCTTGGGGCATGCGTGTGCTAGTGTGATCCATATGAACCTGTTTGTAATAAAATTTCAATCAAAATACTAAGGCTTTACAATCACAAATACTCCATTCTTAATGCATCAATCATTCTTTAGTATGCATAAATGAAAGGTCTAGAACTTACCCTAATAGGAAATCTTTACAATAATCTTTGGGTTCACTTTTTCCCTTGGGATTATGTTAGGGTTTCTAAGTGATGAGTTTCATGACTCTGTTAGGGAATTAAGAATCACTTTTATTTAAATGTTTGGTTAGATTCTAGTTCATTTAGTTTAAAGAGCATCATATATTCTTGATTCCACAAAAGATAGGGAATCCTCTAATTCTTTCCAAATAAAGATCATTGAATATCTTTCTTGGAAGCAAAACCATTAGGAATTTTCCTTGGATGGCCTCTAACTTATTTTAGTAGTCATAGACATTTTTCATGAAATATCCCATTTAAGGGCCTTTGGGAATTTGAAGAAAGAAGCCCAATAGTTCCGATGCTTATCCAGGAGGCCGTGAAGGAAGCAGAAGAGGGGGAGGGAGAAACACCCGACCGATCACCTCCCCATCAACACCAAGAGAGATCTAGCGATAGGATGGAGACAGAGGAGGAAGGGGAAGAGCAGAAGAGAAAAAAGCAGGTTAAGGAGACTAAGAAAAAAGCAGCACAGAAGAAGAAGAAACAGGATGAAGGCTGTAGAAAGGAGAGGGAGGACTTGGAGAAAGCAAAACAACGATCCCTTAGGGAGGCAGAGGAGAGAGAAAGGAAGAGGAAGCAGGAAGAAGAAGAGACAACGGAACAAGTCAGGCAGGCTAAAAAGGCATCCCAGCAAGAGGCTGAAAGGAGAAGAAAATAAGAGCAGGAGGAAAAAGAAAAACTAGAGGAAGAATGCAAAAAGACCGAGGAGGAAAGGAAAAGAAGAGTCGTAGAGGAGAACGAGGAGTTAAGAAGAAAAGAGGAGGTGGACCTAGCCAAAGCTACACGCTGGTCCATCGAGCAGCAGTGCAGGGCAAATGACTCAGAAGCCTGGAATCAACCCAGGGAAGAGAGACCTAGCTCCAACATGCAGGCCCCAGAACCCGCGCCCCCCGCAGTTCTAGAAGGAAAAGGCAAAGCACCCCTGCATCCCTTCCCCACCCTCATGGCACCCCCTGTCGAACCCACTACGCCCACCCCTAGCATCCCCACTAGCTTGGAAGTGTCCAACCTAGTGGCCTGGATGCAATACTTCATCAGCAAGGAAATGGCCCAAGGGAAAAGCACGAAAACTATGACCACGAGACCAAAAAGGCCAACTGCAAATGCTGAATCAAGGCAGGATCAAAAGCGCCCGCACATGGAGGCCTCAACCACCCCTACCCACACAACAATGAAGCCACCAGCCAGTTACGACGAACACTCGCTGAGCTACTCTCCCAATTGGAGAGAGCGAAGGAGGAGAAAAGGATGGCTATGGATGAGTTGATGATAGAAAAAGAGTCAGTGGTGGCTTTCCAATTGGAAAAAAACCCGCATCATTGCCATACAGCAACACCAAAACAGTTAATTTTATATCTTAGATTTTGAATCGAGTTGAAATCCAAAGAGGATAAGGAAGAAAGTTACAAGCAGCGGCTAGAGGACGAAAATCAGAAACTCATGCAGATGCAGCGGGAGTACAAGCTCCTCCTCCTGCAATATAAGGAACTGAAGTCAAAGTATAAGGAACTGGAGTCAAAGACTGCCACCATTGAGTAGATGATGGAGGAGCTGAACGCCAAGGAAGAGGAGAGGAGCCAAGAGAAGGAGCAACAATGAAAGAAGATCGAGTCTATGACCAATCAGCTACGTCTCGGGAAGAAAGAACAAGCCAACATGAGCAAAGAGCTCAGGGCCCAGGAGCAGAAGCTTTTAACCCTAGCTCAAAAGCAGGGGGAGAGCATGGAAGGAATGAGCAAAAGGGCCGAGGAATGGGCTACGCAGAACGAGGCACCGGCGTGGCGTCTCGCCTTGGTGGAGAAGGAAAAAATATTGGCAGAAAGCAAAGTGGACGCCATCTAGACATCCTTCACTGCCCAACAACAAGACTTCCTCAATACGTTGTTGGATACAACTCAACCAGAGGGAACGGAGCCATTGGAGGTGGTGAAGAAGAAATTAAGCATCGCACGCAGAGCCCTGCACGTGGGGTTACAGATGCCACCCCAACATGCAGAGGTAAGGCTAGGCCTAGAGGAGCAGCAAAAGTATCTACTACTGGCCGGCCTAACCCCCCAGGAGGCAGATGCCCTTGGCTTTGAAGAAAGAGCACTACAAGAAAACTGGCAGGGGGAGGAAGTCGAATTAAAAATCGACATGAACAGATTCAAAGAAGATGTAATCCCGCAACCCCCCTCGCCGCACGAAAAAGATCAGCAACAACCCGACCCGCCCTTGGACAAACAGGCCATCCTTAAGGAGCGGCGGAAAAAGCTAGTGGAAGAGGCCAGAAAACGGCTGTAGGCCAAGCCAATCGTGCAGCCATCCGCTCTCCTCCCACCATGCCTCGAAGACCTACCAATGCAATTCCACGCAGAACTAGTGGTCTAGGAACGACAAGAAATGGAAAAGGACCCTTTCTCCTTCAGTTTCCTTATGCCTGATAGCCTGAGAAGGGTCTTGCCAATCAAGGCGATGGAGGAGGTGATCCTGGTTGGAAGCCAACTAGGCCAAAGATGGCTAGAGGGCAGGGCAAGGATCCCCACTTTGTGGGGCACGAAAGAGGCCAAATTCTGGCAAGACAAAATATACGAAGTGCCACACACGGTAAGGAGCTACGACTGCCAACCCCTCTGGAGGAGGTGAATATGTAATACCAACATGCTCACCTGGATGGCTTTTTGTAACACCCTACCCTACGAGCGGAATGACCCCATGTTTATGGCGTATCCCCGTACGGTAGGCGTGGATTTTGTCACCACCCTCCATGGGAGGCACAACTTCCCCGTCATCTACAATGCCAACGCCACTTCCTTTGAGAACACTCTACTTTTTGATCTAGGAAGCATGCCCGTCTCCATGATGCGTTTCCTTGCTGAGTTTTCCTCCTACCAAAATCCCGCATTCATAACCACATGTAATTACCTTAGGCTCCTTAAACTCCTACTTAAGCAAGATCGGGCACTGCAAGAAAGCGGCTTGCCTCCCCTCTTTTTTGATCCTAACGCTATCAATAGTTGCGCTATGACCCACTTAATAATGAGGGCTAGCCTACTATCTTCATTTTGCCTAGCGCTCCTAGAGGATATGAGCGACAGCCAATTCACCAGGTGCAATCACCCCTTCCTATCCACCACCTCTTTCCATGTCTGCATGAACCTGAAAGGGTACATGCAGAGCCATCAATTTTTACGCAAATCCATCCGCCCACCCTCCCCCCCTCATTCCGACGATAAGAACTAGACTTGGCTATCCTGCTCCTCATGTAATACTATCCTGAAATGTGGCAAAAAAAAAAAAGCAAGATCACTGCACCTAGGGGTCCTTAAGTTAGGCGTGTCCAGTGACCTTGGTCGGCTGGCTCCACTCCTAACCCCCTAGCGCTTTTTGATCCCCCACGTCACGCTTAGGGCACATCAATGGTAGGACACACCTAGGGAGGTAATACTCACCTATGGTTGGACCTGTCACCCTAAGCCAATGGCACCACCCCCCCTTAGCACAAATGGGGTCCTCAAGTATGGGACATCACCTGGGTTCGCCTGCGATTAGACCCACAACATCTATGACAGAGTAGTACATTTGTGGAGGCTCACCTCTCTCATTTCTTGGTGAGGGTGATCGAGAGCCACCTCCTAGGCAACCCCCACAAAGCCCTCGACCTCCTCGTCCTCCCACATGACAATCCCTCCTCCGTCGACAGGCACTACCCTCTACCTCACTCGATGTACATGCTTCTGTAAATGCACGTGCTTTGGCCGATCCATGTACTTCAGTTGATCCATGTGCATCAGTTGATGTGTGTGTATGCATAGTGTGTGGAGTACCTATTAGTAGAGGTGTGCCAAGGTTTGGTATTTGTGCGGCAGTGCTAGGCAAAGATGTGATAGGTATCCCAAGCATGACACTAAAAACCTCCTCGAGCACATTGCACCAACACGCTGAGGACAACACCCCCCCTAGGTAGCGCACCACACCTTCTTCTTCATGTACACCACAAACACCCAACCACCAACTTCGGAGGCCCTCGTCCACCCATGCAATCCACTGAGCTACTCCAACGAACCTCGTTTTTAAGCCTCCACAAACACCTGAGTCCACAGGTGGCCCTCACCCTTACACCCATGCCAAAAGTGCCATGGGACTAGCACCCGTCTAGGAGTGGGGTAATGTTAACCCCAAGTCAAGATGGCGAAAGATGGAGAAAAAGAAAGGAAGATGAAGAAAGAGCAAAGACACGCAAGCGGCCTCTAAAGATGAACTGGGGAAAAAAGTGCAACCTTAAAAGAAAAGGCGCCTCAAAAAACTCGAAAAATCCTTGTAAAAGAGCGCCAGGCTCCCTCCTATGCCCATTGTAAAATATTAGACGGGTGTAGGCTAGAGGCACGGGGCTAAAAGAGGAAAATGGAAAAAGGACCTTGCCACAATGGCCGGTCATGTAAAAAAGGGATGGGTGCCCATGGGATTTTGGGGTTTGTATATATAAAGTTCAAAAAGTGAATAAGAGATCATTCTTTGGTGTGTGGCAAAAGGAGTCTTCTTCTTCTTCTCTCCTTCTCACCTTCTTGCTTGTGTGTGCTCTTGAGAGAGGGAGTGTGAGAGTGTGAGGGAGTGAGTGTGTGTGAGAGTGAGGGATCAAGTGGGTGAAGCTCTTCACCATCTCCTCTTCTTCTTCTTCTCTTCCCTTCTCTCTTCTTGCGCACGCGGCTATGGAGGATGGAGCTTGGAGGTGGAGGAGGCTTGAGGAGGCTTGAGGATGCTTGAGCTAGTATCTAGGATCGTGGAGCTACTGGTGTGTGGAAGAGAGGAGGCAACTCATATTGGCACTAAGGTAAGCTCACTACACTCGTAGGATCGACGGCGCGTCGGCTAGGTGAGAGATAGCCATTAGAGCTCGATTGGAACGCTTGAAACAATAAGCAGTCCGTGGGTCTTGGTGGTTGAGTTAAAGCTCCCACAAACTTTAATCGAGAAATTGTGACAAAGATGATTCCTAATATCAGGACAAGAGATGCCACATGTGCCGAGAGATAGGGCACATCCGTAAGAGATGTCCCAACCATCGATGCTTCCACTACAATGAGCTAGGGCACGTCCAAGCAGACTACCCTGACTTAAGTCCAAAATATATTGAGCCCCCAAGAAAACGAAGCTACACAAGTGGAGTCTTTGGATATATAGAGGAATCATATGAAGACGAAGACCTAGAGCCCACCACACCTCTTCAGGATGACTAGAAACCCTAGAAATTTTATCGACGTGTAATACAACTTGTATTGGAATAAACCTTACTCTTGTGACTACAGTTAACCCGAGTAATATGAGTTGCATCAATTTTGAGCATATAACTTACAAGTGATCAGAGATACTTTAGCAAGGAATGATAGTTATAATTTACAATGAATTTCTCTTAAGTTGTTTCTTCTCAACTAATATAGATTGGGTCTTACTAGAATGTCAAAGCTTGGGAATATTCTTTAGTACTACAAGCAAAGCTGATTGTCCATGGATCTCAGTCCAGATCTAAGAAGATGACAATTTGGAAACAGAGTTTCCAAGATAAAGGACCACTTCAACCCACTAAAAGGATCCTAGGGCAATTTGGTCTAAAGAAGAAAATCATGCCAAAGACAATCAAGAATCTTGTGACCCCAAGTGATAAAGCTCCATGCTATTTCTATTGCAAGGAGCTAGGTCATTTCAAAAGGGAATGTCCAAAGCACCCTAAATGTTGATGCTCCTAGTGCCACAACATTGGACATATCCACATTGATTGTCCCAACAAGACTCAAAAGGAAACTTGAACTTACAAGAAATGAAGTTGTACAAGCTTTAGTGATCCAGACCCTACCAGGAAATTATCAAACACCTAGGAAAAAACCTAGAAGATATTCATGAGATGTAACTACAATAAGCTTTTCTCTAACTAAAACTACTCTCTCGAGGGAAGTGGAAGGATGGACCCCCGATGGATCCAGACCTATGGTTGGGTGGTCTCGAGTAAGTCGAGAGCTTTTCTAAGAAGGAATAAAAATTGCACTTGATGGACCATTAGAAACCAAAAAGACAGACTCACATCACTTTAGAATTTGCTAATATTAATTAGTTGCTAGTAATAGATTTGACTAGAAAAACTCATGTTAATCCTCACGGGAGCAGCCTGAACTTCCACTACAAGAGGGTAGACTCAAGCGAGCCTAGTTAGAAAACTCCAAGGGTTTTATCAAAATCCCAAATGATGCTTCCTAGGACATCTCTTGATGGGCTACTAAGAACATACCGCCAAGGAATAGCTCGGACGGCACATTATAGTTGGTATTAGAGCACACGTTGATGTAGGACACGATACAAGTAAATAAAACTAGTTATATTTACAAATAAAATATATTTTTCCTTAAGTAGTGAAGTCTTCTCTTGTTGATATATATTCTTGATCAAAAAGACGAACCTTGGGAATGATTCTTGATTTTCCAAGTTATGTTTATGTCAGCAATTCACTCCTCTAGCTTTAGCTGGAGAGACTAGATGATGTGAATATTAGATCAAATATACAATCCTTTACCCTTGTATTACGAAAGGCGATGGATGTTAAGCAGATGGTATTGTTACATTGACATATTGTCTTGGTTACCTCCAAAATAATTTAAAGAGATTAAGGTGAATGGAAGCCCTTAAGGTTGCCAAGATTAATCTCTTCTATGAGGCCAAAGTAGACTCAAACATGTTTACTAGAGGGCAACAGGTCAAAGTAAACCGGTATATCTATGAGGAGGTTACAAGGGTTATATCAGCTGATTGAGTCATGGTAGTAGGATGTTCTAGTTGCTGCAACTACAAGAAAGATGGATTACATGATCTTCCTCTGAAATATAGATTTCTGGATATCTATTTCTCAAAATCCTAATTACTATGCGATGGATGTATCACAATGCCATGCCTAGATTATGGTAGAAGAACCTTTTCCAAGAATAATATGAGCTCCCAAACTATTCAAATAATATATTCCCTCCTATTGATGTAAAGAATTATTTTTTTCCATCCATTTATCTTCTTGATAAATCAAAAATAGTAGGTAGACTTTTTTTCCTGATTGAAAATTAAAACTCTCTTTTGAAGTATAAGCCATGATCATTGTCGAAAGACAAGTAGTACATAATTTCCCTCCTAAATTATAATGAGGTAGAGTAAGCACATGAACATCTTTTTTTTTTAAATATGGTTGGAAATTTTTTTTATTATAAAATTACATAATTCTCAGAATGCCACCCCGAATCTCAATACTACATACGCCCAAGAGAAGAAATTTCTTATCAAGCATTATAAGCCACCGAAGTTTGATGGTTAAGGAAGGGGCATTCCAACTGAAGCAAAAACATGGATAGAATCTATGGATGACTATTTCATTGCTACAGGGATTGCACCATCAAATCAAGCCATGATTGCCAAGCTAGAACTAACAAGAGATGCCCGTCTTTGGTGGAAATAGTGGTGCAAGAACCAAAGAATCGAACATGCTATCACTTGGAATAAAATTAAGGATGTGGTACATGGGAGATATCTTCCAACCACATATCAAGCCCAGAAGATGAACGAGTTCTTCAATCTAAATCAATTAAGCCTAAGCCTAGAAGCCTACTACTCCAAGTTCGTAACACTTCTAAAATATGCACCTATGATGGATGTTTTACAGCAAGTATCAAAATTTTGCAATGGTCTAAATTCGCCCCTAAATACATGTCTTGAATTAATGAGACCATTGAATTAACAAGATGCATTGATTCGAGCAACTCCAATAGTTCATCAGATTGAACAAAGGCAAAGAAATGCAAAAATTTAGAGCAGAAACTGTCAGAATAAGAGCAACTTTTCCAAGGTTATGCAAAAAGAGCCCAAGGAGAGTACCAACCAAACAAGATGAAGAAGGCCAAATCAAATGCAGTGGGAAGCTCTATACCCCACAGGAAGGAGTAATGAGATTCCAAGGTGTTTCTATTGCAAGGAATCGGGATATTTCAAGAGGTAGTACCCGAAGCTTAGCAAAGGTTAGTTTCGCGGGCAAAGCCAAGATGCCAGCAAGGAAAAGGTTGCTGGAATAAACCTAAAGGAGATCAGTATAATGATAAAGATCCCATGATGGAATCCAATATGGAAAGAGCCAAAGTACACGCCACTCTCAATAAGAAGGGTCCAAATCACCAATTCTCAGTAATTCAAACACTAGTAGATTATCAAGGTAAACCCTTTCGAATTTTAATTGATTGTGAAAGTACCCACTCTTTCGTATCACCAAAATGTGCAAAAAACATAAGGCATAAACACTATTCTTGCACATAGAATGCTTGTGGAGTTACCAAACGGCAAAGAAGTTCTACAACACAACAAACTAGCAAGGTAAATTCTTCCTAAATGAACTTCTGAATTATGAACCTCAGGGCTTATGAGTGTTTGCTAGGAATGGATTGGTTAATTCTAAATAACACCCGTATCCATTGCCGAAAGGGCCAAATCATATTCCATAACTCAAAGGGAGAATAAGTAACCACTCAAGGAGAAGCAGGAAACCCTAAGGTTCAGCTGGCTAAAGCCTCCCGAATAGTAAAGGGATTGAAAAAGGATTACCCGCCTATCTAATTAAACTCAACAAGGCTGAGCAGGATAGTGAAGCTAAGGATCAACCATCTTGGCCAAAAGAATATGTGGATGTTTTTCTAGAAGACCTGACAGAGCTCCCACCAGCAAGGGAAGTAGATCATGAAATTCAACTTATTCCAGGCACTTCCTCCATCGCCAAACGGCCTTACCGAATGTCAATTCCTGAAGCCATTGAGTTGAAAGAATAACTCAAGCATATATTAGACCAAGGATTCATCCAGTCAAGTAATTCACCATGGGGAGCCTCGATTTTATTTCAGAAAAAGAAAGACAAAACATTGCGCCTTTGTTTCAATTATCGTGGATTAAACACCATGTTACAGTGAAAGACAAATATCCAATCCCCAGGATAGATGAGTTTCTTGACCGAATCCAGGGAGAAAAGGTCTTCACAAATATCGATCTCAGATCAGGATATTCGCAAATAAGAATTAGGGAGAAAGATATCCCTAAAACTGTTTTTAACACCATGCATGGTCATTAAGAGTTTATTGTAATGTTGTTTGGGTTAACAAATGCTCCTGTCACCTTCAATAGGTTAATGCAAGACATTTTCCGCCCCTACCTTGACAACTTCGTCCTCATCTTCTTTGATGATATCCTAACATATTCCAAGAATGAAGAAGACCATGAACCATAGCTCTACGAACAATTCTTGAAACAATGAGAGCCCACAAATTGTATGCTAAAAAGAAGAAATGTGCTTTCTTCAAGAAGCAAATTGAATATCTAGGGTTCATAGTATCGATAGATGGCATTTCAATGGATCCTGCCAAGGTCCATGATGTACAAGACTGGCTACCCCACCGTCAAGGAAGTGTGAACCTTTCTAGGGCTAACGAGCTGGTATAGAGTCTTCATTGGCCACCCCCCCAACAATGTTCAGGGAACTATGAAGCTTTCTAAGGCTAACGGGCTAGTACAGAGTCTTCATTAAAGACTACGCCTCAATTGCCGCACCTCTCACCGACCTTCTCAAAAAGTAGGACTCCTTTACATGGACATCCGACGAACAATCTAGCTTTGAGAAGCTTAAGCAAAGTTTGATAACTGTCCCTATCCTAAAGCTACCCAACCTTAGCAAAGAATTTGAAGTCATAACTGATACAAGATCTTTTGCTTGGGTTGTGTGCTTATGCAAGAAGGACATCCAGTAGCCTATGCTTCAAGAAAATTAAAGATCCACAAGAGAAACTATGCCACATATGATCTAGAATTACTTACTATAATTCATGCCTTTAAAATATGGAGGCATTACATCCTTGATAACAGGTTTTCTCTAGTCACTAATCATAAAGCCTAAAGTGGATTTTTACTCAGCTAGATCTCAATATGAGACAACACCGATGGGTTGAGACCTTGGAAGAATTTGACTTTGAAATCAAGTATAGGCCAGGTAAGAAGAATGCAATTCCTTAAGTCGTAAATCATTTCTTAATGCTCTAATCCTAGAAGAACCCTCTAGGGCTAGAAATCTTGCCACAATGATTTATGCCTAATAACCCTCTCATAGAAATGGCTAGAGAAGAGATAGTGAAGGATCCAAGCTATTAGAACTTGTTAAGAGAAATTTCTGTCAAGGATTCAAATCCAAAACTCAAGACTAAGTATCAAGATTTTTCCATAAAGGAGGAGCTTGCCTATTACAAGACAAGACTATGCATTCCTGCAAGTCAGGAACTCAAAAGGAAAATACACTCGAAAGCCCACAATTCCCCATTTTCGGGTCACCTTGGTTATGCTAAGACTCTTAATACAGTCAAAAGAAGCTTCTACTGGGAAAGATGCAAGGGTGAGACACTCAAGTATGTCACCGAATGTCTAAACTGCCAATGAATTAAGGTTGAGCATGTCAAGATGCTAGGAAAGCTCCACACATCCCTAAAATGAAATGGCAGTATAGCAGTATGGATTTCATAGTTGGATTACTCCCGATACAAGGAGGATATAACTCCATAATGGTAGTCATTGATATACTGACAAAATTTACCCACCTTATTCCTATAAAAACCAAATACAAGGCTTCCAATATGGCCAGGCTATTCATTAAGTAAATTTTTAGGTTACATGGATTACCCTAACAAATCATCAATGACCGCAATTCTCTCTTCACCTCAAACTTTTGGAGGAGTTTGTTCAAAGCTCTAAGAACCCAACTATTCAGTATTGCTTATCATCCTGAAATTGACAGTCAAAGAAAGTGGATCAACCATGTTATTGTGAGAACATATTGAGGGCTTATTGTAATGGGGAACCCAAACGGTGGATCCCATACCTACCCTTAATTGAATTTGCCTACAATGCATCATACCATCAAAGTATTCAAATGACTCCTTTTCAAGCACTATATGGGCAAGATTGTCTTGCGCCATTAAATTTTTCTGATCCTACCCTATGGGTAGAAGCATCTAAGCAAATGCTGAAAGAAATGGATCAACAACAAGTGAAAGTTATAAGGCACAATATTCAAGCCGCCAATGATGGACATAAGGCATATGCCAATCAACGAAGGCAAGAATGCATCTTCAAAGAAGGTGATATGGTTTTCCTATGAGTTCTCCCAAAGAAAAGTTTCTTATCTTTGGGGGAATTCAAGAAGCTAAGTCCCAAGTATTGTGGGTCATATAAGGTACTAAAGTGTATAGGGCCAAATGCCTACAAGCTACAACTCCCCAATAACTTGAAAGTACATAATGTATTTTATGTCAATGTATTGAAAGTATATGTCCCTAACCCAAATCATGTACTAAACGACCAACAAATTGTAATGCCAAGTCAGGGACTTCAACCAAAAAAGATACTTGACATGTAGGAGAAGACTCTAAGAAGCAAACCCTTAGAGAATATCTCATCCATTGGAAAGATTACCCTAAAGAGGATGTCACTTGGATTGACCACGAATCACTATGTAACCAATATCCCCAGTTTCATTCAAGATGAGGACATCTTAATTCCTCTAAGGGGGAGAGGAAGTGATATCCCGACACTTTGATTTAAAATATTCTAGACTTCTTGCAGAATGGACTTGAAGAACTCTAAAATCATTAAATAGAGAAGATCTCACACAAAAAAACCCGAGGATCGTAACCCGACATTTTCTTGGATTGACAAGGACTATGACCACCCGTTCACGGAAGTCACCATGTGAACGAGAGTTATGAGCCATATTAGTCATTAATGTTAGTGTCGATAGTATGGATAGTCCAAAAATACTAGATTTTTGGATAAAACTAGCATATTTTGGATATTATTTATTGTAAATATCCTAAAAAGCTATGGAAACTTCTAGAATAGGGTGTCATGCAAAAAAACAAGTGGCTTTTTCAGTTAGTTTTGGAGATTTCATGCAAAAAGAAGGATTAGCGAAATCACTCGCGTCGTGATTGCAATTTATAGGCAGCAAACAACACTCCAAACGGGGAGAAGAAGAAGTGATCTGAAAGAATTCCGAGTAGGTGTCTTGGGAATTTACCCCCCTTTCAAAACCAAAACGGAACCATCAGATTGCATCTTGGAAGCTTCATATTACTGATTTCGCCAAGATCCCTTCCATAAAGAGCTCTTCTTCTTAGTAGCCACAGCCATTTTTCTCCATACATCTAAACTGGCCACTTCTTATGAGTGGCCACTACAAGTATTGTGAAAATAGTGGTCATTCTAGTAGTGAAAATCCCTATGTAACTAATCTAGCTTTGTACTTTTCTAATTTTCCATTAGCCTTATACTTTATCTTCCAAACTTACTCAGTACCAATAATGTTTCTTTTTTTAGCTAATCCATTAGCTCCCAAGTGTCACTCTCTTCTTTATGTTATCATACTTAGCTTGCATAGTTGCTCTCCATGCTAGATCAACAGTACTTATTCCAAGTCTGCTAGCTTCTTTTATTATCTCATAATCTTAGTCATCAAGGCCATATTGACTATGTGAGTAGAATCTTTTATTTGCATCTCTATACTTTGAGATCGCCTTGTTCTATCTGCCTTCTCCTCAATAGTTGTAGGTATAGGATTATTGTGATTTTAGAGATGCTTTACCCATCATAGCAATGACTTTTCCAATGGCATGATTACAAGTTAGTGATCTTTCTCCTCAATATTTGAAGATGATGTTTCCTCCTCCTTGAGGATAGGGATAACTCTTGGGATAAGTACATAGTCGACTACTTCTTTGCTTGACAATAAAGTGGAAGAACTTGTATTCTCCTCCACTTTATGTGGCAACTCCTTGAACACCATGTCATGGCTCACTATGATCTTCTTTACCCATTGGTCATACAATTTGTAAGCCTTTTGCTCATCAATATAACCCAAGAATATATATTTTGTGTTTTTTATTTTAACTTATTTCTCGTACCCTTTGAAATATGTACATAATATTTGCATCTTAAAGTTCTCAAGTGAGAGACAAATGGTTTCCTACCAATATAGGCTTCATGAGAAGTCTACCCTTGAGAGCCTTTGCATAATTCCGATTAAAAATATAGACTATAGTATTAACAAAATTCTAGTTAAGCAATCCCTTGCCTTAAGTATGCACCTTGTTGTTTCCACAATGGTACGATTTTAACATTCAACAATGCCATTCTATTGAGGTATATGAAGTGTTGTCAATTGATGCTTAATCCATTTGCTCTTGCAAAATCTTTAAACTCCTTTGAGTTTAACTCTCACCACTACCACCTATTTTAAACTTCTTTGCACTTTCCCTTGTTTCATTTTCAATAACATTTAGTCATTCTTTAAACTTACCAAAAGTTGAGCCTTATCTCGCGAAGGAAATACACCCACATCTTTCTATTATAGTTGCCAACATATCAACACGAGTTAGCATACACCAACTCTATAGGATCCTTTGCTCTATTTTTGCTTTCTTGTAGAAATGTATTTATCTGTTGCTTATCCATCATATAAGCTTCACACTATTTCTTCATTTTGGTTACTATTGATAGATGAGCAATCATACCTTGCTTATGTATCTCCTTTAACACTACAAATCTAACATGACCAAATCTTTTGTCCCAAAGCTTACTTGTGCCCACACCGGTGTTGGCTATAAAAGCACTTACTTCATACAAGTTGTTTTTTATTTCCCCTTTGTCGTAAACTTTGCCAGCATTGTCAAAAAAATTTGCACCTATCTTACTGAACCTTTCTTCATGACCAAAATCAGTTGTGGAACCAATTGATAACATATTTCTCTTAATCACTTGAATATACAACACATTTTAAGCTTTTGAGTTCACCACTTATAGTAACAAAGAAAATAGTACATGTGTCCTCAACAAGTTATTTTTTATTTCTTTTAATAGTCATAATGATGGATTCTTATAGAGGCTACATAGAATTTTATAGACCTTTCTTGTTGGTCATGCCCATAGAAGATCTACCTTTGAAGGAATTATAGCAATCAAATTTGATGGGTCAAGGTTGGGTTGTGGTTCTAGGTCAGTCCCCAATACCATCTCCAAAATCTCATAAGAATCAAGGATAGTTGTATTTCTAAGCTTCCACAAACTATAGTTTGTACAATCTAACTTGCCTTAGCTAAAGGTTAGTGGGTGAATCCACAATGTCTAAATTGCCAGTACTACAACACCACTACTCGATACACCAAAAAACATTTCTCTTCTCTATTGAAGCTCTTGCCTCTTGTGTACTATTCACTCATTAGGGACTCTATATTGAAATTATACACTATAATAAACATAATCTGAGTGACGAGTAGAGAACACATAGTAAAATTGAGAAGAACGTTAACTTCTTTTAATTCCAAACAAGTTAATACAAAGATAGCTCTATCCTCATGTGCACGTCCATTGTAAAGCTTAGATAGCGATCCATGCAAATAATAGGCAAAGCGATTAAGGCTAACTGGAAGAACTCTAACTAGATGAAAGATAGATTGATCATGCCTTGGCATAGATCTTCCTTTTATATCCTAGAAAGATAGTCTAAGTGATCTATCCACCATAGTTTGATCAACCAGTTTGTTTGGACCATATTATGAAAATTTTCTAGTTGACGAGAAAATATTCCATTGAATATTTTCTTTGTCATCAGGTCAGGGATACTACCCCCTCTGATCTCAAAATAGGGGTCATTGATAACTTCCACACTCCACAACTTAATGAAACATACGATTGTGGGAATGGTATTTTGGTAGTCATCTAGGGACTCAATCTTAATCATCACCATCCATGCTAGATTTGAGCATGTGGCTTTAGGAAATTGGGTGTTCCTGTGAGAGTGTGAACGGAAGAAGAACACGAACACAGAAGAGGAGAGAGAGATAGTAGAAAATGAAGGAAGAAAATCTGCACTGACTGTAATGAATGATGAATACAAAACTGTGGACTGATCAGTCCCTGCACACAGCCCGAAGCGTCAGTGAGGGCACCAGATCAGGCTGATGATAACGGCAGCAGCGAAGACGAAGGAAGATGATGGAGTCGGAGTTTGCACCTGCCAAAGAAGAAAGGAAGATGATAATACAACTGACTGTCAAGTGGGAAATGCACATAAAATCCCGACTGGAGGAGAAAATGCACTAAAATGCAATAAACTGAGTGCTCTAGAATGAGCTACCTCCTCCGTCAAAACAAGTGATAGACAAGTCAGAGCTCCTAAAGTCCTCATCTGACTCAGACTGAGGCTCACAGGCAGGAGATGACAAGGCATGACAAACATGACTGCTAACACCCCCTCTTAGATCCTGGATGTGGCAGAAGGCCAAGGGAGAAACGGATCCTGGGGTGGCAAGAGGAATGCCAAGGTCGATGAAGTCCATCGATATAGACTGTTGCTGAAGGAGCTCCTCACGATCCTGGGAATCCCCCTCTAAAACACTAGGGGCCAGGGAATCCACAGCCACATCACCGAGATCGTCCCCCTCTGAAAGGGATGGGGGGTACGAGGGAACCACCGGAGGAGAGGGTGGGGGATGGGAAGGAACCTGTGGAATAGAAGGTGCACAAGCGGGAACGGGTGTAGCAAAGAACGACTGTCTCGGAGGACCCTGCATCAAAGAAGGGGAATGGAGCCTGTAAAGCCCGCTCTCCTGCCAACCTGTAGATAAGACAGCTCCTGTAAAATAATCCTCAATAACAACGACATGCTCGGTGAAGATCACGCGTGTGCCAAGCCTCATAAGACCATAAACTGAGAGGAGGGGAAGGCCCAAATCCGGAACATGTAGGGCCTATGAAAAGGAGCTCGAAGGTCGGTCAGTAAACAAAGGCAATGTGCCAACACCACTAATAGGCACCGATAAAATGTCACCAACAGTGACTGAACCCTCTGATGAATAGAGATCCTATAACAAATCACCTCGGGGAGTCATATGACTCGAAGCACCACTGTCCACTAACCAAGGCTGCGCAGAAGACACTGCAGCCACGGAAGAAGGATCCTCCTCCAAAGCATGGATATGAAGGAACACTAACTCATGGGTAATAGCTGGTGTAGACGTAGAAGAAGGCTCCGATGTAGATCCACCCTTCGCTCTCGGACGAAGGTGAGGGTACTTCTTCTAGCATTTCTCCTCGGGATGTGTCCCTTTCCCACAGTGTGGGCACTTCGGTCTCTCTGAATCTGAGTCAGAACCTGAAGAACTGTCCTTCTTCTTAGCCTTTGACTTCGTCTTCTTCTTCTTCTGCCCTCCCGAACCTGCAACAAAGGCTCTAGTGGAGTCGGATCCACTAGCACTGACCTCTCTGAGTCGCTCGTCATGCTCCAAGACAAGCAGGGATAGCTCCTCCCATAGAAGCTTCTCATGGGTCCTCAATGTAAGAAGGCTAGTGTAGAAGACATCAAACCGAGGTGATGGCAGCTGAGTCAAAAGAATCATAGCCATGTCTTCAGAAGATATTGTCCAACCGAGGGATGCAAGCTCATCCCTCATATCCTGTAATCTATTGATGTGGTCCTTCATGGAAGGACTAGCATCAATAGTGAGCATCCGCAACTTCTTTTCGAGAGATATCCGGTGGTCAAATGTCTTCTGTTGATAGAGAGACGCGAGCTTTCTCCACACATCTGCTACAGTCTTCAACTTGTGAACATGAACAAGGACAGAATCCTACAAACTCAGAAAGAGGAAAGATCTGGCTCTAGAATTAAGCCGATCCCATAAGGCTACACGATCCATAGATGTCCCATGTGCGAGATCCACCTGAGGCCGGGGAATAGAAACAGAAACAAGCTCCCAAAGATCGAAGGAGTCCAAGATACACTCCACCTTGCAGGACCATAGAGAAAAGTTGGAGCCATCCAACCGGTCCTCTTTGGGCAGCTGAGGAAGTATGGGTACCTGTACAGGGGGTACCAAAGGCTACATCTTCGGCCCACTGGAAGGGGATCACCGAGATACATGAATAGAAGGGGGACGGGAAAGAGGAATAGACTCCGGACGACAGTCCTCATGATAGAAATCACGCCTCCGTTCAGATGAGTGTTGAGACAAAAGCTCGTCATCTGAGTCATCAAAGCCTGTAAACTGATGAGAAGACATCTTCCAATCTGCAAAACACCAAACACCAAAGAAAACTGTGCCGAAGCCGAAGTAGGACCAGCAGTCTAGTCACTAACCACCAAAACACAGGCTGTGATAGCCTATAAACACTTGGAGCTGCAAAACGCAAGGGTATCTGATGAAGATCACCAGAACAGAAACCGCCAGCACCAAAACGTAGCCTGGGAGTGGATCGCCAACAGGAGATGAGCCACCAGGAGTGGAAATGACCACTAGATATGCAGAACACAGCCTGATGATGTGTCGCCCAGCTGAAAGAGGGGCCGCCTGATGGAAAACGCAAGCAGGAGGAGTCGTTTGATGATGTGGCAGCCTCGGGAGTAGTCGTCTACAGCAAACGCAAGAAGAATGGCTACTTGGAGGGGCCGTCTGGGCAGTTGGAGATGAGGCGACAGCAACAGAACAGGGGTGAGGTATCTCTCCACAAGGTTAGGTCCTCCGTACTCTTAGTCAAGCGATGATACCATGTGAGAGTGTGCAACGGAAGAAGAACACGAACACAGAGGAGGAGAGAGAGACAGCAGAAAATGAAGGAAGAAAATCTGCACTGACTGTAATGAATGTTGAATACAAAACTGTGGACTGATCAGTCCCTGCATGCAGCCCGAAGCATCAGTGAGGGCACCAGATCAGGCTGATGATGACGGCAGCGCCGAAGACGGAGGAAGATGACGGAGTCGAAGTGTGCACCTGCCAAAGAAGAAGGAAATATGATAATACAACTGACTGCCAAGTGGGAAATGCACATAAAATCCCGACTGGAGGAGAAAATGCACTGAAATGCAATAAACTGAGTGCTCTAGAATGAGCTACCTCCTCCGTCAAAACAAGTGATAGACAAGTCAGAGCTCCTAAAGTCCTCATCTGACTCAGAGTGAGGCTCATAGGCAGGAGATGACAAGGCATGACAAACATGACTGCTAACAGTTCCCTAGGTCCATCTCGCAAGCAAAGCATTCAGTCTCATCATTGTCTCATCCCATGAGGATCAACTTGTAGGCTCCTATATGACATAACTACGATGGTCACTATTGCATGAGCCATCAGAGACTTGAGGGGAGCAAGCACCACACTTAGTCTAATGAGAGTGAGAAATAAGGGGGAGTTGTACATCAACCAATCTACTTGTTAGGGATAGTGTCACACCAACCCCTTTAAACATTGCTTAGTTGGTTCTAAGTCTCAACCCTCTAGGAATAGTTACACTTATGAGCCATTTTTTGAAATTTGGAAAAAGCCACCTAATTAATCGATCCACTTATGCATAGGATGATTTCGTCAAAAAGATCATCCACCCACTTTTCTTAACATGGTGTGTTCTAGTCATCTAAGTCAACATTCTACTCATGCTGTGAAAATATAGAAATAACTTCCTTGATTAATCTTTACATGGGATTTGTTAACACATCCTTATATATGAACACAAAACAATCGTTTAGGAAAACATAGTAGTTATCTTATTGTCATATTTATAATCACTCTAAAAAGTAAACCAATCCAAAAAATTCAGTTGTCACTTTGCTCTATTCATCTCGAGCATTCCAATGATTAAATCACATTGGGCTCGTATAGGTTTCCTTCCCTATCTTGGGATCAAGATCGAGATTACAACCTCAAACCAAAGACCTTCTGGTTCTTGCCCAACAAAAGGGAGACCGTCTTCTTACCCAAGGATGACCATACGTATCTAAGCACTGATCGACCACCTTAGGTAATTTATGTACAACTCTACTTAAAGAGTAACCGAGGTGGGCCTTAGGGATGGCATCGTGCCTCAATGCCATCCACATGTTATGGTGAAGGCATGGACGTAATTGGAATTTTTTTATAATTTAATAAAATTTTAATGCAACCACAATAAGTCTTACAACTTATCAACAACCATTCTATTCCAAACAAGGATCAAACTACCTTTCCATGGAATTTCCAATGAATTTAAAAGTTTCCAATTGATTTCCATTCCATCACCTAAATCCAACTCATAAATAAATTTTAACTCAATACGTATGAATGTACTTTAATGGAACTTAAGGATTCTATATTAATTTTTGAGTCGACATGGAAAGTACAAAAGAACAATTTACAATTTATTGCACCTTCTTCACTAACTACAAAAAATATAAACCAAACATGTGAATCTATAAGGATATTACTACTTTCACTAAAATTTTTAGGCTATGATTTTAAAAATATGCTTATTATTATTGTTCATTTAATAATATTACCAAATAAAAAACATGTGTAAGAGTTTAATAATTTTTTAAAAATTTTAAATTTTGATAATCTGTAATTTTCTTATTTTTAGGTACTTTTTAACTTTTTTAAACAAAAGTATGTCCCTACCTACTAATCTAATTTTTACATATACTTTTCTTTATTTTTTCAAGTATCTTTTAATCATTCCTTTATTCGCTATAATTTTAAGTTAATAAAAAATATTTCAATTTAATTATCTATTTTTTATTAATTTTGATATATATTTTTCAATTTAAAAAGTTAACAATAACTCAAAATTTAATAAAGATAAAATAATTTTAATTTTCTAATTTTTGACCATTTTTACAATTAAAATTTTAATAATAAGTATTTTGAGAATTTTTAAAATAAAATAATATATAGTGGTCTTATTTACTGTCATATTCTCGACGTTTTGGTTACTTGATTGTCTCACCATTTCAATGCACTTGCGTAAGGCTATAATAGATTAAAAATGTGTTTAAAAGGAAGGGTAGGATGCTGACGCACGAATGGATTTTATCTTCTCATAGAATTTTCCTAACTACTCAATGATTTCCTCATGTTGACTTTCACTCCTGCTCTCTCAAAAGTAGTCTCCTCTTCCTTATGAGTTAAAAATGTGAAGAGGGACCCTCCTTTAAAAGCTTTTCAAAGGGGAGAGGCTTCATGTTTATTCAATTATTTAGTAAGGAGGGGAATTTTTTTTAATTACCTAAGGGATTTTATTTATTAATTTAAGTTTGAAAAAACGTAAAATATCCATTATGTTAAAGTAAATTTTGTTGCTTTTTTCTCCTTTTAGAGAGAGAGAGAGAGAGAGAGAGAAAGGTTCAATATTTTTTATTTGAATTTTTACATTATTATTATTTTTTTTTCTTTATATATATATATATAATTCACTAATATTTAAAATAAAATCCCAAGTTTTTTAAATAATTATGTTATTAAAAATTAGAATATTTCTCCAAAAACTAAAAATCAATCCTAACAAAAAATTATCATCAAAATTTTAAAATTATCAATAATTTAAAATAAATTAAAAATTTTATAAAAATTCAAAATTTTATAAAAATTTAAGATTAATTAGAAAATTTAGTAATATATTTTTAATTTAAAATAAAATAAATTTACTTAAATGTATGATAAATAAAAATAATTCACTTTCATTTAAAAATATCATAAGTAAATCATGATAAAATATTTGAACCTAATTAAATAGAGAATAGAATGATTTACCCTTCTATGAGGGTACATAAATATCTATAAACATGAAAACTCATGAACAAGTGACCACTGAAGAGATGAAAATAGGATTGATCAGATACAATTCACTTGAGAAAAATAGGTATGTTACACTCGATGTAGTGTGCCTCAAGTTGCTATGAGCATAACTATTATATCTAACCCAAAGGCTAATCCACAAAGGTCACCTTTTTGCCATCCAATCACATTGACCTCATTTGACATACAAATCAAGATCCAACCAATATCGGGGATCACACATGGCTTCTCCTCGTAATGGGAAGCTTACAATTTAGAGTACCATGGATCATTTGTGGCACGTTACAAGGGTGGGGCATTGAGCACATCTAACAACGACATGATTAAGAAGTGGTAAAGGCCCCTTTCCATTCACAAGGCTATTTTGAACTCATCTCCCTTCCGCATGTATAGTTGATGATGACCCAATTGAAAATGTATATTTGTAAAGACCTTGCCAATCCTTGAGCTCATCTAGAATATCATCAATCCAAGGAATTAAGTATATATTCTTGATGGTATACTTGTTGAGCTCTTTGTAATCAATACACATTCTAAATGGCATATCTTTCTTATTGTCAATAACATGAAAGATAGAAAGAGTGAGCAAGGTGTGACTACCATGGAAGATCGATTTGAAGCTCTCTTTCATGAGCTAAAGAAGAATGGATGAAGCTCCTCAAATACCTACTCTGATACCAATTGAAAAGTAGAAAGAATGAGAAAGAATGAGAACGCAAGTGGAAGAAAGAAGCATGAGCTATATAGATTAAAGCAAGAAGAGAGAGCAAGACCATATGTGGGAACTCCAACAATCACAATGTGTACTTGCCTTCCCTTATTCTATTGTCATAGTAAAGAATAAAGAATAAAGTGATAGCAAGGGCGGCCACCACTTGCAATGTATAGGTGTATGAGCACTAAGTACAAAGTAAATGTGGGTGTCTAGGCACATGTAGCCTTTAACCTCACATAACACTAGAGAGGCACCAAACGATGATTGACTATGCTGAGTTAACCCCTTTTGTAGAAACTCTTTGACTTATCTTTCCACCTCTATATGCTTCTACTTTTACAGTTAGTAGGGTGGTTTGTTATTTGGTTTAGCGTTTGGTGCTAGGTCAATTGGGTGGTATATTTCTCTTTTAAGAGGCAAAAAAGAAGATGGCTAAAAAATCTTTGTACTCTTCCAACAAGTTACTCAAACATAGATCCTTCTCTGTTGATATTACAGGAAATTGAGACTCACTTTTGGGTCTTTTAAGCTCTTTGGGATTCTAAGGAAGGCTACCATCACAAAACATTTGAGGTTACTTTTTGGTCAAAAGACCATAACTTGAGCATATAAACTCCAAATTTGTTAGAGGTTACTAGATCTTCTTGTTAAGATCCTTCTAATGATATGCTATCCATGGGCCTTTTTTTACATAAGATGATGACATGGCAATTCTTACAAGCCCCAAAAGAAAGTCCTAATGAGAAGAACTAGGTTAATCTTCATCTGCTTTAGAGAGTAGAAGCATAAAAATGCAAGACATGTCATTGATTTCTCTTTTTAACTTCTTCTTAGTGAGATCAACTCTACTTGTTTTTACTAAATGCTATCAAGTGTTTCTTGTTGTCTATTCTAAGAAAACTCTATTTGTATATGCTCTAAGTCCATAGTGTAGCCAATCACAGCCAATAATAACATCAATTTGCCCCATCTCCAAAGCTATAAGATAAACTTGGATGCTATAAGACGATGACAATTGAATAGAAATTTGTGGATACATCTCTTTGCTCGTTTCAAAGGCTTCATTTGCCACTTGTGCCCTCAATGGTACATTCATATCCTTTGGTAATAACTTTAGCTTGTAGAAAGATTTAGCATTGATAAAGTTGTACATGCTTCCTATATCAACAAGAATATGAGCAACATTTCCATTAATATTTCTTTTGAGCCAAGCTATGTTTTCTCCCCTTGAACCCATCCAAGCATCAATAGTGCATAGATTCCCACTTGGGTCAAATGGGAAACTATCCGTGGGTCCAAAGAACTCATCATTGGTCTATTCATATATATCATGTGGCTCTTCATATATAGGATCGGCATCAACATGTAACCATTTGCCTTCATGGGTATCTTTATCTTTCAAAATTTCAATAAAAATCATACTTACTTTAGTATTTTAAGTTTTGAATTTCTACTTGTGTTTAGGAATATACTTTTCCCACATTTATAGCACAAACCCTTTGCTTGCATGTCCCAAAGCTTATCACTTGATAGAAGCTTACTATTAGTACTATTTGATGTGATTTGGCACACATTTAGCCTAAGTAAACTTTAATTTCACCTCAGCATTAGTTCTATAATTATTCTCCTATTTTGAAGAGTAAGCAATGAAAAGGTAGGCACTTTGTTGCAGGTATTTGAACCCTTGTTTCCATTCTAAATTGGCTGAAATATTGCCCTATTCTAGTAGATCAATTTGATTTCAAAAGCTCACATCACCTAAGGCTAAACATTAGACAAATCTATCTTGTACTAGAGGCTCTATTTTTCATTGAATGGAATGGCTTCGTGGACACTTGCCAGCTACATGTCTCCAACCTCCAAAGATAGGGTTACATATATACCAAAAATTTATTTATTCAGCTTGGTTAAATCTAAAATACATTCCATCTACATTGAAAGATTTAGGACCATGTTTGAATAGTCCCTCATGGACAATCCCTTTTGTTGCAATCCATGCAACTTCCACTCTAGCTTCTCTTTTTCCAATGGAGAGACAAAAACTTCAACCATTGTACTCTTGAATGCTTCCCATGTTACAAAATTTTTTGCCTAATCTTGATCATGTACATGTACCATGTATGGGTATCCCCTTCCTGAAATGCAGTATAATAGATTATTTCATCATAACTGTAGGGGGTATAGATGGAAATACATCTCTAATTTATTCAATCACTCCTCCAATCTAGTTGGTGATGGGTTGTCTCCCTAATAATTTGAAATATTAATCTTTTCCTTAAGTCATAACTATATGGCTTCACACTATGTATTTACTGTCAATAATAGGGTTGTCAAGCTGACTCTTGATTCCATGAGTTTTGACTATGCATTTGTTGTCCAAAATGATTATGACCGTTCCCATGGGATGATGGATATCCATAAGAGTAGTGCTCCACATTAGCTTGTCCAAGAGATGGCATCCACTCATCATGCTTGTCTTCTTGAATGGGTTGATGGTTGCCTTCAACTCTTCTAGGCACACTTGAGGGCTATAGGTAAAAATACTTGTAAAATTAATTTCATCCATGTGATCTTCATCATGTCTACGGTTGAATTGAATCCCTTCATGATGATCTTTTTTTTAAACATATATTGATCTTGTGCTTTATACTTAGCTTCCATATGGGATGGTTGATAAGGGTTTCTCATTCTAAGTGACTCACCTATCTCAAAATTTATTCCATGGTGTTAATTTATTAGTTTGGGCAAAGTAGGTTCTATTTGAATTGCATTTGAAATTGTGAGGGTTGTTGTGGGAGTAAATTTGCCACTAAACATAGTGAATGTGTGACAAATCAGAGTTGCAGCATTGGAATGTGTGCACAAGAGGAAGGAGAGAGCTCAAAGTACAAGTACAACTTGGGTACACTCTCCCACATTTGATAGTGACCCATAGGCTATTTATATAGCCTTTGCCAAGCTAGGGTTAGGGTTTCTCCACCCTAGGGTTTCCCCTGCCCCTAAGGCTATTCACACCCATCTGCCCTTATACACCCTTGCTTACAATGGGTTCTTATGCCTGTCTTCTAACACCCCCCTCAATGCTAGGGTGGCATTGGATTACAAGGCATGTAAGATGTCCCCCCCCCTTAAACAGCCGGGATGCTTTTATAAATCAAACTACAAGAGTGTTTTTAGGTAAATGGTTTAAAGACTCAAAAAAGTCGATCTTCAGATGAATTGGAGGCATAATTGGCCACCAGTTCTTTGGGTACATCAGGAGTGTTGGGGCATTTACTAGTGATATGCCCTATCTTCTTGCATTTGTTACATTTCATTTTCTCGGGATACGTCTTCCAACAGTTGTTTACAATATGTCCTTTTTTCTTACAGAAAGAATATCTAGTGAGAGCTGTATGTACCAATACTTGATCACGGGAAGTTAAAGATGCCTGACTGTTACTGCTTTCTTTGTGGTTCCTCGTTTCTTCATCCAAACAGGATTGGATGGTACTTGCCAATGTAGGATTTGGAATGTTGGCAAGAGTGGTTACAAGAGTAGGAAACACCTATTTTACAGCTATTAGGAGAATAGATATAGCATCTTCTTGATGTATTGGAGCTTGTACTGAGGCAAGCTGTGCCATAAGTCCCTTCATGTGAGAGATGAATTTTCCCAAGTCTTCTCCAAATTGATATTCCAAGCTAAAGAATTCAATTTTAAGGAAGATTTTTACCAGTGGCTCCATAGAGCTTTTCAAGCTCATCCCATTTTTCTTTAGCATTATTTAGTTTATCAACATGATGAATCAATGACTCGTCTAAGTGTAACATAATGATTGCCTAGGCACATTGGTCATCCTCTATATCAACTAGATTTGCAGAATTAACAGCTCTAGTGCATTGAATGAGAGGCCAATACCCTCTCTCCATCATTTTATACTTGATAAGTACCTACCATGGGTGGAAATCTTTGCCATCAAATCTTCGAATTTGAGGACAGACATCAACATATGTTGTGGCCATTGGGAAGGTCTTACCACTTGTTAGAACAAGGGCAGTGTCTAGTCCCTTACAAGTTTGCCACTAAATGCGGAAGCAATTCAAAGTTGTAATGAGGAGACACATGCTAAAAATCGTACATATGTAATATTTCAAAATATGACTTTGGTGGTCCTTTCTTAGGGGCAATCTTCTTCCAAGGTTTAATGGTCTTTTTAGGCTTCAATGAGTTGAACCTAGACTAGACTTCGGGCTCCTCTTTGTGGTATGGTTCAGTGGATGACCCTTGCGTAGAACAAGGACAGTCTATTATTTCAATGCTTGTTGGTGATGATTCTGAGGAGAGTACAATGACACTCATCCCTCTAATTTCATTGACCAATATACTGAAGAAGAAATCACTCAAGATATGCAATACACTTCTAGTGTATGATGGTCTATGTGTTTATAGTTGTACACATAGCCTTACAACTTGATGCAGGGTACTTGGTTGTTTTATTTTCCTGATGAAAAACATTTAGATTATATAAGTATTAGCAGAAATGATGATTAGGCAATGTGCCTTAGTGCTTACAAGCACTCATCTGTAGCTCGCGTTGCTAGAGATGATAAATGTCGATCTTGATGATGACCCTTCGAGTAGAGAAACCACTAAAATGAAGTTCCCAGGTTCATAACTCACTCTAGAAGAGTTAACTCAGTGATTAAAATCATTGTTGATGACCAAACATTGAAAAAACTTGAAAATGGATGAAGCTTGAAGCTCCTGGCTATGGCTACTAGAGACCCACAGTTAGGGTTTTGATCATTGCATGATGTAGGAGATGAATCAAGACAAACCCTCTTAGGTGATTATAGTCCTATATAGGGGCTACAGTAGCCCTAAGGTAGCCGCCATGATTGCGCCCTGTACCACACATGCTTCAACTCGAATCAGGTCGCTTGTGAAAACTGCGCCAAATTTGTGATTTCTGCAATGTCATCCACCATGTCGACTAATCTCAGCCTTTGTTGTCCCAGGCTGAGTCGCCCTAAGCTAAGGAGAAAATTTCCAGAAGAAATCAGAGGCTAAAACTGCTTATATTGCCCACATCAGCTCCTCCAAGGTCAAGGGGTCTAGCTAGCTATGGAGCTTGAAGGTCAAAAATGAGAAAGATGGAGATTTTCTTGTGCACTTAGTGAGGCTGAGGGTATAGGAAGCTAAAGAGATCAGAGAAGGCTCTCATATCATGTGACAAATCAGAGTTGCAGCATTGGAATGTGTGCACAAGAGAAAGGAGAGAGCTCAAAGTACATGAACAACATCTTGTTTACTAAGTTGCTTACAAGTACAACTTGGGTACACTCTCCCACATTTGATAGTGACCCATAGGCTATTTATATAGCCTCTACCAAGCTAGGGTTAGGGTTTCCCCTTCCCTTAAGGCTATTGACACCCATCTGCCCTTATGCACCCTTGCTTACAGTGGGTTCCTATGCCTATGTTTTAACAGAATGTAGCTGTTAACTTGTAAGCTTGATGTCCTTGGTGTCCATGCTCTTATTGAGTTGATGAATCCCCTCATTCATGAGCTTAATTTCTCATTAGACAATTGTTGATAATCATTGGAGTCATGAGATACATTGTTGACATCATCCAAATGATGGAGATGTTGTGCATTTGACATGCTAACTCCAATGTCCTCTTGCTCATGGTTGATGGCATTATGGAAAAACTCTTGTTCATTTTGAAAGTTTGTACATCTTTATTGATGGCATCCATTATCTAATCTTTTCTCTTATTATTTGTGATAAGTGTTAGTGTGTTGTCTACTTGACCAATTAATAGTATTTCAACAATGTTTCTTGATCCCATTGTCCAAATGGTGAGATTTTTAATTCAAAATAAAGGGTACAATGTCATCTACAAGTTGTTTACTTCAATTTTTTGTTAAAATTGCTCTATGAATTTCTATAACCACTTTTCTAAAACTATTCTAAACAAGACAATACCCTATTTTGACCTAGTTTTAACCCCTATTTAACACCTGTAAACAATTGTGGATACCTATAGGTCTGTAATTACTTGTTTAGAGCCCTATAACATATTTATGACTGATGAATATTATTTCCAACTATAATAGATCATCAAGATGTCTTCAATCTCCACTCAAATACTTATGGTGAGGAATATAGTCGTAGTGAGGGCTCCCCAAATGGGCTTTGGACCACTAAGGAGTGTGCAAAGTTTCATCTCGACCCTAGTGGTATGCCCCTTAAAATTCTAGGAAAGGGATGCTTAAAAAGGAGGAAAATACAATAAAAAGATTTACAAGGATTCTTCAAAAAATGTGGAAGGAATAGGCGAGATAGCTAGAGAAGGATCTGTGGGAGTAGAGAAAATTGTAGGGGCAACAATATGAGGATAAGAGGTAAAAATGGGAATATTAAGAGTAGATGCATGAATAAAGGATAAAAGGTGAATAGAATCTAGATAAGAGATCAGCATGGTGATGTATAAAGGAAGGCCAATGAGACATCTACTAGTAAGTAATAGCAGAGAAGGATCGATTGAATAGATCAAGTAACAGTGATGAAAAGCTTGAAAGAAAAAATCAATAAAAAGAGGATTCACATTAATATGATTAAGGATCTTAGTGTGCAAAGATTGAATATTGAATTTGTAAAAAGTATTCCATCAATGGCATTGAACCACAACATGTTCATCCAGAGGTGGATGCTAGAAAAATCCTCTACACTAGGAAGTCATGTGAATGTACATATGATGGCCTACTCATAAGGACAACTCCACATAATGCACATATAAAACTACTTGCAAAATAACACACCCCACGTAAATGTTCATGTCTTCCTCATCTGGTACTTGCAAATCACCCCTAAGATACATAACAGAGAGCAAATGCATCTCATAGCTAATAAGATGCATGCCCAAGGTCATTACCTCGACCGCAAGGAGGAAGTGCATTGCTACTACTGCCCACACACATAGGATCACACTAATGAACAAGGACTTTAGTATGGTGAGCAATCTTATGTATAGGTTTGACAAAGTATTGAAGCCCTTACCTCTACTGATTATAAAGCCTTTGAGATCCTTAATGTTTCCACAAATTTTAGAAAATCAAAAGATCCTATCATTGAAGTTGATCCACTACTACTCAATCAAAAATAGACTTCACCAAATCAAGAGACTATAGATTGTGCCACTTATCAGCAAGGGGTTCCAAATCAACAGTGCTAAGGGACATGTAAAGAGCATAGCACTGCTAGTGATCATGAATCTAAAAGGATGGTGAAGATGACATCATGTCAACATAACAATGAAAATCCTCATATAAACAATCCATGTGCTGCTGTAAATATTCCATCTTAGCAAAAAAGGCATCACACATTTTAGTCTATTGTTGTAGGTGAGCAAGATCAGCCTAGGAATATATGCCAAGAGGAATCACATGAGTAGGGGGAGAAATGGAAAGCTCCACCCCACGTGTCTATAATTCCTTAGTAGTCTTTAGTTGTGACTCAATAGTTCGACTTTGCTACAACTCACCGTTACAGTTAACAAGTTTGATGGCCAAACCAACCATCTCTTGAAGGGTACAATCTCGTTCCTTAGTAAGGGAAACTTCAATAGCCAATGTGGTAGCTAACTTGGCTTCCAAATCCTTAATGCTAACATTTTTTGAATCCATGATAGTCCTAACTTCGACCATTGGTTTATGGATGCCACAAAGCAGCTAGATCCTCCAAGGCTCTACTCAATTTTTTGGTTAGAGAATCCACTTTGTCTTATAATGGCATGTAAACTCTCGTATACATGGATTGAAGACACAAGGTAACTAATGTTTATAATGTTGACTAGACACTAGAAACCACCTATAATAACATAGGTGTAGCTAACATTGTTTATAAAGATGATGGAGTTTGTAGATCAAGATGAGCTTCCATTTGTGCTACAAACATATTGGTGCATAAAAGGAATGAGGGAAGAAAGCTTTAAAAAGTAGTAGGTGTAGGAGCCTATATAAGAGAAGGAATAGGAATAGGGATTGGATAGGAGGAACCCCACTTATAGGAATCCTTCTTATGGATGATCCATGGAGGTTCATCATCATTAGATCCATCTTGTGATGGGGGAGGGGAAGGAATGGGAAGTTGAGGTTGTGCAAGAAGAGGAGGAGGATGAAGAGTAGACACTCCATTGGGAGGAGGTGCAAAAATATGCACATAGTTTGTACAAATTTCACGATTACCTTCTCAAGAAACACACCAAAAGAAACATTACTAAGCTAACCCTTTTGGACCTTCTAAAAATGTTGATCCATTTTTGTGAATAGAAACAAGGCCTACTTGAACTTAGTGTCATCAAGAATTTTGACAAAGGCAATAAGGAGCTCCAACGACAAACACACCAAAAGAAACACACCAAAAGAAACATTACTAAGCTAACCCTTTTGGACCTTCTAAAAATGTTGATCCATTTTTGTGAATAGAAACAAGGCCTACTTGAACTTAGTGTCATCAAGAATTTTGACAAAGGCAATAAGGAGCTCCAACGACAAACACTTTGGCAAGGGTTTGCCAAAGTTTCCAAAGTGCAAGCCAAAGTGCAATCCTAAGGGAAATGAAAAAGTTGCTTCCACAAGGGATTAGAAACAACAACCACAAAGACATCTAAATTGATAGTGACTTTGGCATCAAAGGTGCAAAAGTTCCCTTCTATAGCACATCCACAATCTGCTCAACAAACAACAAATAGGAACCACTAGGCATTGATGGAGCAAAGAATGGTCAAGACATCACCTCACTAATATTGGCCAAGGAGAGGTTGAAAGCATGATCATAAGCCAAACGAGTATGGTGTTTATAGGAGGGCAAAAATGGATAACAAAGCTTAGCATCTACTAAAGGAATCTAAAGAGCCACAAAGTCACACAGGCATGCACAATGGATACAATCAACTTCCAAGAGCAAGGAATAATCATGAACTAGTAGTGGGACATGCCAAACCACTATGGTGGGGTGCCATTCAAACTACATAGAACAAAACCACACACACACACACACAACCAAGAACAAAAGGGGAATTCTTACTAGAACCATGGTCCACAACTTAGAAGAAATCAAAGAAGAGACCCAAAGTGGGCAAGACTATACTAGACATCCCCAAGCAATCCACAACCCTACATAAAAAATTGGACATGACCTATGCATATTTGTGACCGAAAGCTTTGTGAAATGCAAACAAACAAGTACCCATAAGCCCCAAGCACTGACCCATAAACCCATAATCAAGCACACAAAAGAAAATAAAACCAACCTTCCATTGCACAAAGACAAAGCATAGCTGAGAGAACATAACCAACTCATACAAGACTAATTGACTAAAAGACAAGGTGGATAGGTAGGGACTAATAAGACCAAACTTGACTAATAAACCCTATCTTCATTTGCACATTTCATCAATCCTAAAATGTAGTGTAGTGAATCCTGAAAGCTAATCATATTCATTTTTTTTAAATGATAACTTATCATTTATTTCATTATCAAATTGGCTTATTAAAGCAAAGTCAATCTCAGAGACTCTGCTTCAGTGATTAGAATCACTGTTAATGAAGCTCAGAGTGTAAAAATCACAAAATGTCAAGCTTGGAGCTTGTTGGCTATGGCTGCCCAAAAAAACACAGTTAGGGTTTGGCTTGTAGCAGCCAGCAGAAGAGGAATTTCCCAGAGCCCTCTTGGCTGAGGATAGCCCACTTGGGGGGCTATCAAACCCCCATGATAGTTGCTGGGATTGCGCCGTCTGCTGCCCACGATTCAGCCCGAGATTTACGCCTATCCAGACTGCGCCGTTTTTTCAATGTTGGCAATGCTGGCCTCACGCGTGGACAATGTCGGTGCTTGAGCTGACAGGGAGCTGCGCCCTGATGTGGGGAAGAAGTCTCCAGAAGAAATCTCAGGCTAATATGGCCTCCTTTGTCCTCCTCAAGTCCTCCAATGGAGGTAGGTTGCAGGCAGCTATGGAGGAAAGAAGGGTAGAGTGAAGAAAATGACAGCTAGTGTGCACTTAGTGATGACTGATGCTGAGGGAAGCTGAGGAGATCAGAGATGGCTCTGATACCATGTTGGAAATCAGAGTTTGCAGCAGTAGAATGTGTGCACAAGAGGGAGAGAAGAGCTCAAAGTACAAGAATGAAATCTTGCTTACTAAGTTGCTTAGAGTACAACTTGGGTACACTCTCTCACAAGTGATAGTGACCCATAGGCTGTTTATATAGCCCTTTGCCAGCTAGGGTTAGGGTTTCCCCTGCCCTTAGGGCTATTCACACCCATCTACCCTTATACTCCCTTGCTTACAGTGGGTTTCTATGCCCATCTTCTAACAAAAACACCTACTAAAAAGCCTCAATTGGGAGAATGTAATGTGATAATAGGTAGAAAATGAACCAAAAAAGACATACAAAAGATAAAAACATTATTTGGGAAGTCAAAGAGGGTGTTCACATAATAGAATGCAAAAACAATGTGCAGGGATGTGTCCCCCCACTTTGCCCAATTGGAAAAGTTGTCACTAATGATTGTTGGGTTGGAGAAGACGTCGGGATATACCATGGCTCACAACATATGTCGATCATGAAAGAGACCATGCAACAACACCCAAGGAGGTAGATTCATTATTGGAGATCGCCACATTGGCAAGGGAAATGCACATCACTCAACTCACCATTTACTCAAATGAAAATGATAAAACAATCGCTCACCCACTTGTTTTGTGTATCATGGAAAACCCCATCCCAAGTGTTTTGAGGAAAACAAGAATATACATGAAGTTTGTCGTAATGTCTCTTAAGCCTCACCTCTCAATTGATTAAACAGAAGATTAGTCATACTCTACCCCCCACCATCTCACACTCTATTGGAAATATAGAAGGGAAACTCAATTCTTGATACCCATTAAATTAGTCATCATGTTTACTTATGCAAAGTTTGTGCACCTTGTGCACCATTGAGGATGCAAATATAGATCTCATCTATTGTTGGTATCTAGTGTGAGAAGCTGAAGGTTAGGGAGCCTTAAAAGGAGAACCCTTACAACCCCATTCGGTTAAGATAAAAGCTCATGTCACTCAATTATCAATGAAGATGCACTTGTCAATGATGTTGAAAATTTCTTTTTGATTAAAAGGCATACCCAAGAAGGTAGCCGATAGATCAAGAATTTGTTATCATTACGAGAAACCCGTAAAGACGTGAGCTACAAAGCACCGAGGGAGATGACTTCGAAATTGCATCCTCTATTGCTATTGAAAATCACCACCCCTAAAAAGTCAGACTATCAATTGGTGATTAAGATAGTCTAGATTATAAGAGCATTGCCACCTTTTCCTCGATCAGCTTCCAATCCCAAGGATGTTACCACCTTTTCTTGGAGCGAAGCCTATTATGACAAGGAATTTCTTCCTTTACTACAACTTTTGTTTCATCATTTTTCCTCTCTTTTTTTAAATTGTCTTTACTCCCAAGGGTATTCCCAACCTTTCTCAAAGAGCATATTGACATGGCAAGGACCAAAATTTAGATCTCCCATAGTCTTTTATTTTTGTTATTTTTTGTTTTATTTGTTACTTTTTCCATGGCATCAATACTCTCGAGGGATCGTTTACGAATATGTAAGCATATCACATGGGTTCGAAAGAAAAATGAATTTTTAAAATTCCATTTTTACAAAAAACATATATAATGCTATATAAATGGATCATATACAAATTTCATAAAATAGATGTATGTTTTATTTCTTAAAAATTTGATAAATAAGCATATTTTTAAATAGACCTTGAACGCACATGATATAGAGGATTTACTTATAATGAACCCCCTAAGTTAACACCAGTTATCATATCTATCTGTAGGACTAAAGGAAAAAACAATGAAATGGTAGTGCCTAAAGATGAGGAGATTTGAAAAATGTATCATCGTATCAAATTGAAAGTAACAGCTATCACGAGTAGCACCAAAAACAACAATAAGTAACATCTAGGGGAGACAGAGGTTGGTTTTTATGATTGTCAAGATCCCAAGGGAGTAAAATATTTTTTCAGGTAATAACCATTAATCAAGAGGTCATCAAAGACATCCATAGCCTGTACTCAAATAGACCCATTAAGGTTTATCACAACCACCAGAAGTGCCCATCCAACATTGCAATTTTTCCATGAAACTTATCAAAGCATGAATCATATTTTATAACTAAATCTTCTTCCTTGAATTATCTATGCTTGATGAAGCTATTATGATAGGCTTTGCATCGAGCCTGTATGGTTTTCATACACTGTAAGGCCATCCATTATATCTCATCCAAGTATTCCAAGTACAAGAGGTGACATTGCAAGGACTCTTCACCTTACTACTAGATGCTCTTTAAGAGCCACTATTACAGAAAGGGCAATCCTAATTCAACAAGGAAGATAGCTTCCATTTCATATCCCAATTGAAAGGATCTCTATCCTATTGTGGCTTTGTAGGAGGTTCAATATGTCCAAAGAGCCTTTCTAAGTTGATCATCCCAATCACAATGATGTGCTATAATCATCCTTCTGTAAATTGAGTAGAGAATGCAATTAGTGACTTTGATTGGATGGCCATTGGCTCTAGGATAATAGAATGTTGACTTCCAATATCAGATCTTATAGATCTTGGTCAGCTCTTCTATAATTTTCTTAAGAAAGTGGATACTATGATCACTTACCAGCTCCAAGGGGCTACTAAAGCAAGTGATAATATTCTCATACAATAATAGAATCATGTTATTTCCATCGTCTCACTTGAGAGCTTTGGCTTCCCACCACTTTGTCACGAGAGTATAAGGCATAAAGTGATCAAAGCTACTCTACTTGTGGAAGATTTCTAATTGGCTTCAATACACATCAACAAAGTCTAATAATCAGCCAAAAAATGTTAATCCTAAAATATACCATGAAGTAACAAATACTCAACAAACCAACACAACTTTTCATCAACACAAGTCTAAGCCCAAAATTTTTGCACTAGAGCAATTGTGACCAATCATTGAAATCTTGAGATCACGCACACAGAGTTTCTCCCATATCTGCTAAGGTATAATCCAATTGTTGAAAGCATGATTATCGCATATCTATAAAGAGAGGCTAAAAAGAGAGAGAAATCCTTCATACTCAAGTTTTTATAGTCTCTATGTCAAAAACATTAAGCCTCATGTATGCCACCTAGATGGAAGAGGTGAATAATCTTGCCTATGCATAAGGCACCATTCTCTTAAGTTCCTTTGTGTCAAAAGAATTATACCTCATTGTCTCTAGACTGTCATGTAGGTCGAAGCGGTGAATGATTTTACCCATGTGCAAGGCACCACTCTCTTTAGTTGCAAAGGCAAGGCTCTAAATCAAAACAAAATACTGTTGACATTGTGACATGCAAAAGGCCTTGATCAATTGTGACAGATTTCAAGCAAACCAGATGTGTTCATATGCACAAGTATGCAGATTTTGAAGCTACCAACCTGACAGGTTGTCTCCTCTTTTTCCTTCTCTGTCTGGAGCTTCTATTGGTTCTATCTTCCTTACACCCACGTCATAAAAATGCACCGCAGCTCAAACCCACTCAGCACTTAGACATGCGCATCTATCAGTAACCTTAATCTCTCTGCTCTGACCTCCTTAGCTTCCTTGTGCTCTGAAATCACTTTGTCCACATTGAAACTTTGTGTCCAGGCCAAGTTCAAATGGATGCACAGTACCAATATTTACAAAGTTACCATGATACAATGAATACAAAAATTCACATGAATCACCAAAAAAAAAAAGATATTGCTAATAAAGATTGGTCAAATATTAGCACTTCACTATTATTGGATCTTCAATGACATCGATGCAAATGGCAGGAAAAAATGGAGCTAAGAATGCCACAACAGACATGTTTTGGCATTGCCATGAGCCATTGAGAAATCTACATTAAAGCCAATCTCTACACCAGTCCATCCATTTCCCAAATACTACAACACACAATCGATTCTTCATCTTCACACTGTCATAGTGTTGTTAAAGCAACCATACAATGGGAATGATATCTAGTTCAAACAATGCAAAATGTTAAAAAGATTACATCCAAAATACCATTTTGTGAACAAAACCCAAAATATTGCATGACAAGTCTAACATAGTGGAACAAGTATTCTCAATGCTCTCAACTCTAGGATTGGGAAACAGCCCTTGGCAATTTTGCACATGTTTGCCATGTGATGAGCGATCTTGTCAACTGCACTGAAAGAAGACCAAGGTATATAAGACCAGCACCTACCAATGAAGTGGTGCGAAGGACTCGGTCATAGTGGCAGGACAAAAACAACTTGCCATCCGAAGAGTTGAGTACTAAATTGAGCTCTTTATGGGGGCCCCACATGAAGATACCTAACAATATGAGAAGACATAGCTTGGAGCACTGAGGGACAAGGAAAATAAGAACCAGAGCTTGGCAAGACAACTTGCAAGCAGGGGCCTACGATGTGGAGACAGAATCTCATAGTAAGGTTGTCTACATGAGTATTTCAAATAATTCAACCTGAAGCCCTGTCTGAAATTGCCAAAATTCAACCACTATTAAGCTAGAATTTGTGTGCCACTGTTATGCCTTCCCTAGTCAAACTTCACCCACCACTGTTTGTTTTGCTTGATATATTGATCAGTAGAATAGCACGATCCAATCATACATGACGAGTGCTAATTTGTGTTCACTTTATCTCTTTATTCAATTGTGTAGAGTTCATAGTCATACATGATCTCGAATTCTAGGAACCTATTAAAAAATGACTACAGTCTGAAATGGATTGTGGTGGGTATGATTCTATTGAAGGGAATTTGTTGTGTGCATCTGTCAAATTTTGGTTACGGTGGTCACAAATTAATGCTTCCATTCCAAATTGAAAGATCACTAGATCTGAAGATAGATGAAGTAGGAGAGGGTATACCTGATTCATAGTTGGTGAAGATATTTTCAATGAGAGGAAGAGCAAAAGTACTAGCATAACCATGCCTCTCACAATGACCTCTTTCACCAACACATAGTTGCAGCGACTGTATTGTACTTTGGATTTCTCACCCATGTATTGGCTTCTATGCATATCAATAGAAAAAGAGGAGGTGATAGAACATCAGCATAAGACCCACCACTTCCAACTTCATATTATCATCAAAAAAGCATGCCACAAGGATAGACACTACATATTCCAAAAGATTGAGTTTTACATGTACCACTAAACTTCGTGAAATTCTTCCTCAAAACTGCTGCAACCTTCTAACCATCACTAAAGCATGTGTCCTTGCAAGCAATGTTAGCACCAAAAGAGAGAGACTTTATAGGTCTATTGGCACAATTGGATCATCCGGAATGCTTTCATCTTTGATTCTACCTCCCGAGTCCAAATCATCTTGCTAGGTTGAAAGGGCTTCTTCATTGGCAATTACATCTCGTTTAGCGTGCTAGTTTTCTCCCTAAGGAGGATTTAGTCCCTTTGCATATGACAATTGCTCCTAATACTCTGCCATCAAGGACTTTATTACATGTTACCCATCATCGAGAGTGATTCAATTCCTATCACAACATGACAAGATCTGTCAAATTGGATAATGACTTGGTACTAGATATTATTGGTATTAGAGATATCCCAGTTTGCTTCGAGCAATATGTTTACTTTGCATAATGCACACCATGTTTCGACTTTGACTAAAAGCCCTCTCTACTAGACAGTTGGATGATGCAAGTTATTTTGCATCCTCTAGGAATTCCTCATGGAAGCTTACCCGTGGGAATCTTGTTTTTGGCACTGGATACCAAGTTTGGCATTTTTTATCCCTTATATCTAGGTCTATCGACCATGTTTAGGCAATTACTACAATGCCAGATGTATTGGTATGGCATTCATAAAGTGCAGTCAAAAAATGTGCAAGCACACATCCCAACCTAACATATCAACCATGTTTTAGCAATGGCTGCAATACATGTATTGTTATGGAATCTATAAAGTGCAATCAAAAAATGTGCAAGCACACATCCCAATTTCTTCTAGATGAGAATAACATATTGATTTTATTTGTGCTCAACAAAGCATCATCTTGATGCCATTGAGATCCAAGTAAACTGGTATGTATGAACCTTGAAAGCCAATATCCACGTCTTGAACAGTACAACACCTAGTAATTCGTGAGTACTATTTGAAAGATCTATCCAACCGTTTTGGAGTATTTGTCATAGTGTGGCATCATGTAGCAACAAGATTTGCAGAAACCATGAGCACAATATGTAACATTGATTGAATTCAACAGTGCATTGCTTTACAAAAACATAAAGATCTTCTACATGCTAAATTTCCACGTGTTAGTTTGAGAACAAGACAACAGTTCATGACTACTTGCTGTACCCTTTCACAACAAATCTTGCACATCTAATGAAGCAACTACAATGAACATTTGCAACCACTGAAGTGTGTATTATTTCCGGTTTTCTTTCAGAATAGATTTTACATCAACATTTGTTTCCAAAAATTGCCAAAGTTTCCCATGGTGTGTTTCGATAAGACATGGTTATCACCAAGTGTATATACAATCAGCTGTGGATTACATAACACATCCAATGTTTTGTGAAGAACCTGAAGGAATAGATCCAGAGCTTGGCTGCCAAGAAGGTTTAAGCAGCTGAGACTTGTGAATTAAAAGGAAACTTCCTTTGCACACTCTTCCAATGAAAAGGGATTATTTAAATAGTCTGGCTTGGATACAGCCATGATGATCCTGCAGCTTTCAGGACCTGAATGAATGTGCTGCCTTTCAACCAGAGAGTCTCTCACACCTGTCAAAACTCTGTACCCAAACTGTAATAAGGTAGTGGTGGAAGGTGGCATTAGGGAGGTAGTATCCACTTTCAGAGAATGCAAGATACAGCAGCTTTGAAATCCTGATCAAACCTATCCTCTGAAAAATACATAGCCCGTTTCCTTGCTGCTGCAGCAATTTGTAACCGTTCTTCTTCTGACATTCGCAACACTCTGATCATTGCATCTGCATACTGATCAACAGACTCTGCAAGAAATCCAGTCCTTTGACCATCCTGTTCAAGAACTATGTCCATCTTTGGCCCAGCAGAGTTATGTGCTGAAACTCAGTAATGTCAAATTTATGTGGTCAAACTAATATTTCTTCTTGCATTTATGTGGTCAAACTAATATTTATTCTCGCATTTGAGTACAAGAAACTGTTGATGCATTAAAAGAGAGAAGGTTTGTCAAAGAAGTACCTATAGGTATGGCACCTGCTGCCATATACTCAACTACAACTATTCCAAAATGCTCATCCAACATTGCATGCAAACCAGCTATTGCTCCTCCCAACAGCTCCACTAGCTCTCTGCAGACAAAAAACCGATCAGCAGCAGCTAAAATTCATTGGTGTCAACTTAAAATGAAATAAAAACCCCAAAACTTCTCTTACTACTGTGATGAAGCTCAAAATTAGCATTATTCTGTTGTGTCACATTAGTACAACCTAGCTAAAGTAAAATGCTTCCAGCAAGTGAGAATAAATTACATGCAACTTTGTAGCAAAACCTTTCTATGCAACAGCTCTCAGATTACACGATATAGCATGCAAACCCCTGGCGAACGTCTAACTTTACTTCTCTTATCTCATATCCAGTTAAAAACTGCTGCTTAATGATGCATTCCTTGCATGGCCTTACATGTAGGACACATTTATGTGCAAGTCCACTTGATCTTGAATGCCCAGATCAGAACACAAGATTTTTATCTTCTGAACACGATCCTCATCTCCCTTGTGCCTGCAGCTTCCCACAAACTTCAATCTAACACTCCTCTTTTTCTTTCCTTCGTACAAATAATCTGTATTTATTTGCTTTAGGACTTTAGCAAAGGCCTCTATCTGCAAGCTATGAGCCTGCAAACACAGAAGAACTCAATGTGTACTCTCAGTCATGGTTCAGTAGACAAGTTACTTTGTCTTATGGTTACCTTTTCTGGTCTGAACTGAGCAACAGAAACAAAAAATGTATGATCTGTATTTCTCCTCAAGGAAAGGGCCTGCTGGTCCAAAGCTCATCACTAGTTAATTAAAATTGAATTGTTGTCCTGCATCAGCAGAACTTTAACTGAATCATCATCCACCATAAAGATATATCTTCATTTGATGAAAAAAAAAACACCATCCCATGAGAAAATGAAGATGACCAACCCATGAGAAAATGAAGATGACTAGACCACCCTTGATAGAGCAGCCAAATATATAAAAAGGAAAAAGGCAGAAGAAACAAGAATCACCTAACTCTACAAGAGGGGATTTCACCTGAAGAGTGTGTATACCACATGGAGGGTAGACACGTTTCACTCGTTCAGGAATCTTCCATAGCTTTTTAATATGTGCCTCTGTCCAAGAAGAGTTAACCATTGCTAGATGAGCACAATGACCCGCAAGTCCATATAATGATACCATAAGGCAGTAGTAGACTGCCTTTGCAAGAGTGAGAAAGAAACTGCAGTAAACCAATTCTCCATTACACAAGTTTGTCAATCTTCAAAGGCTTTCATAATCAGCACGAGATATTAGAATAAGGTGAACCCTTTTACCTTTTAGCAATCATTTCATTGTTGTTGTATGTTGATGTACGAACAAGAACTCTTGCGAGCATATCAGAACTGACAGTAGGATAATGAGTATAGCATATAACCTTACAGCCAAAGAGACGGGCAAGTGGATAGGTGAAAGCATAACCACTCGTATCGAAGAAGATTGAAGGTGTCAAGTTTATAAGAGCTTCAAGTCCAAGTACCATAGAACCCAAACTCTGACCTAAAAGTGTAAAATGAGGATATGTTGAAGCTTCCACCCATTTCCTCTTTTGTAGTTTTACCACCTGAGAATATCCAATGTAAATGGGTATAAGAGGTCTACAACAAAAAACACGATGATCAACAACCAAAACCATTGCACTATGCTTACAGTTGTATACCCCTGCTATGTTGCAAGTTGCAACTAAATATAATGGATAAAGATTCGCAAGTTTTGCTTACACAGTTTTGTTTTCTAGCATGTGTAGGTTGTGAACACTAGTGGATGCAATGTACAAGTCCCCCTTAGGTGTAAATAAGTTCAGAAGACAGCCTAGCATAATCTCTAGTACAATGTGTTGTTAGCATTCTACATATCCTAGGTGGTAAAGCTCATAGACAAAGGGCATTTCTATTTTGGAGCAGGTCCATTTAATGCTGGCTGACTACGTTTCAGGCTACATTTTATGCTGGCCAACCTGCTCATTTTGTTGTATTCCTTCAGCCTATTCATCGGTTCTCTCTCCTCTACTATTCAACACAATCATACAAGCACACTGCTGCTTGCTAGAGAGGGAGACTGCTGGCAGCTGCACTCTACTAGTTGCCCACCACCTATGCCTTTGTACATTCTCATTCTATACACTCTTACATTCATTTACTACATTGATTCATTCACTTCAGAGTTCTCCTTTCTCTGTTTGTTTTTGCATTTTGCATTTAGGGTTCGAATTCTGCACGTCACTACTTGTGTCTCTATGTTTCTGTCGTGGTCATACACTCTGCATTTCCTCCGTGCAAGCCCTAGTAGTGTCTTCACACTTCCTTTTCCTCCTCCTTTTTCTTGACTTTCATCATTTTCGTTCTTCTAATTCTTACTTTCCTCCCCCCCTTTCCTCCTCCTCCTAGTGTAATCTGTGTGAAGGACCGTTTGGAACACGTGTCCAAGGATATTGGGCCTTGCACAAACATGTCAACGGATGTAAAGATAACCCTCGATCTTTGGCGCTCAAAACAACTAGGAGTTAAGACTTCATAAGGAAGAATCCTCTCGTACAACATCACATGAAAACGATGGAGCTCAAGTTAGTCAGACATTGTGAACATCAAAAAGAGGTGCATCTACATCTGTGCCGGGTAGTAGCACAAAAAAAAACTCCATTGGTATATCTTCTAGTGGGCAAAGGGGCTCGTTGCAAGGCACAAGAATCCATGCAGAGCTTCAAAAGCAAGCAATGGCAAATGCAACTCAAGAGCTTACATGTTTATTCATTCAATGTGCCATTCCTTTCAATGAGGCTATCACATGACACTAGAAGAGGACTATTATGGCAGTTAGTCACATTGGATGCAAGTGGAAAAGTCCCTCGACTAAGGCATTGTGCATATGAGAGTTGAGAAAGAAAAAAGCATTCACAGAGGCTCAATTTGAGCCCTTTAAGGAAACATTGGTCAAATATAGATGCATGATCCTATGTTCTGGGTGGTCACACATTCATAGAAGAAATAATAATGCCTTAGTGTCCTCATGCAAAGGCAATGTATTTCTTAAGGTCATCAATGTCTCTACCTCATGTAATAAAAGCATAGATTTACGAAAGAGTATAAAAAGCTGAGAAGAACCTATGGAATAGATGGTGCAGGTGTACCAATAGACAACTGCCTCGGAGGACCGTGCATAAGAGAAGGGGAATGGAGCCTATGTAAAGCCCACACTCCTGCCAACCTATTGCTAAAATAGCTCCTAAAGAAGAATCCTCGAGAGACACGGTCCACTTGATGAAGACAACCTAGGTACCAAATCAGTAAGTCCATAATCTGAGAGGAGTGGAAAGCCCAAGTCTGGAAATAGGACTTCTAAAATGGAGGTAGAGGAACAATCTAACAATAATGACAAAGTGCCAACACCACTAATAGGCACCAAACAAATGTCACCAACAATGACTAAACCCTCAAAGGGATGAAGATCATGTAGCATATCTCTTCATGGAGTCATATGACTCGAAGCACCACTATCAATGAGCCAAGGGCTCTTTGAAGACGAGTCAACCACTGAAGAAGGCTCCTCCAACTCATGGATATGAGGAAAACTGAACTCATGGATAACAACTGGTGTAGAGGTAGAGGAAGGCCCAGATGATGTAGTTCCATCCTTCGCTCCCAAACGAAGCTGAGGATACTTCTTCCAACACTTCACCGCACGATGTGTCCCCTTCCCACACTATGGGCATCAAGGCTTCTTGGAATGTGTGTTAGAGCCTGAAGAATGCTCCTATGCCTCCTTCTTGGGCTTGGCCTTAGTTTTCTTTTGCTTCTTATGTCCCCCTCCCATACCTGTAGTAACAACTTCTATGGAGCTAAATCCACTAGCTACCTCCTTTAGATGCTCAGCATGCTCCAAGACAAGCAGGGCAAGCTCCTCCCATAGAAAAGTCTCATGAGTCTCACAAGTCCTCAATGTAATAGGGCTGGTGTACAAGACATCGCATTTTGGAGAGAGCACTTAAGTCAAAAAAATCATATCCTCTGAAGAGATAATCCTGCCAAGGGAAGAAAGCTCATCCCTCATATCCTCCAACCTATTGATGTGATCCTTCATGGAAGAAGAGTCCTCAATAGCGAGCATTTGCAATTTTTTCTTAAAAGTAATCCAATGAGTAAATATCTTTTGATGATACAAAGATTCAAGCTTTGTCCACACTTTTCGCTGCCTACCACAACCTGCATGTATGCACTAGGACAGAATCATGTAAGCTTTGTCCACACTTTTCGCTGCCTACCACAACCTGTATGTATGCACTAGGACAAAATCATGTAAGCTCGTAAAGAGGAAAGATTGAGCTCTGGAATTGAGCCGGTCCCATAGGGCTGCACAATCCATCATCGAGCCCACTCTAGAATCCTTCACAAGATAGGGAATAGGGTGGGTAACAAACTCCCAAAGATCAAAGGTATCTAGGATACATTCCACCTTGCACGACCAAAGCAAATAATTGGATCTGTCCAAACGGTCTTCTTTGGAAAGAGAAGGAAAAACAAGCACTTGTGCTAACAGTGCCATCATAGGCATCCAAGGGCCAAAAGGATAGGCCCCAACGGAAGACATGGAGAGAGGAGGAAGGAGATGGTTGCTCCAATCTATGTGACCTATTAGGAGAGGGTTTCCATTTAGAATGGGGTTGGGACCTCCAATCTCTCACACCGCCTTTCAGAGGAGTGATGAGAGATCTCCTTGCCAGAGTCATCACAACCACTGGACCGGTGATAAGGCATCTTCAACATCTATAAACACCCACAAAAAACTGTGTTTTGTTGTAGATGGTCTCGACTGTAGAAATCAGCTACACCTCCACAATAGGAGGACTGTAGATGGTCCTGTGTGATATGGAACAATAGAACGCAAAAAATTGTGTTTCCAGCAAGGAGCAAATGGCTGAAAAATCTGTGTTTTCAGCCTAGGGAATCTCCTCTCGAAGAGGTAACTCTGCATACTCACTTCGGCAATGATACCATGTGAGTGCGCAACAGAAGAGAAACACACTCACACACACACACACACAGAGCAAGAGATGAAAAAAGAAGTATGCACTAACTAAAAAGCATGTTGAGCACAAAGGAGAGGACTAATCAATCCCTGCACACAGCCAGAGGCATCATTGAGGGCACTGGATCAGGCTGAAATGATGGCAGCGGCAGCGACAGTGGCGGAGAATATCCAGCCTGTTGTCCATGCCGGAGATGGAGAAGACTACAACCACCTGATGGAGCACCTGCTAAGGAACAAAAGATCTGCCAACTAGTGAGGGGCAGCTATATATAGCAAAAGACCCCAAAAACTAGCAGACCAGTAAAATAGCCTCTAAATCTGGCTGACCTGCTGAATAATACACTAGGGCCGCAATAAATGCAATCTGATTGCACAAAGAAATCTGGCAAACAGTGACATGGCATCTTGGGCAATCCATAGGCAGCAAGCAAGCACTGGTAGGGGCTGGAAACTGACTGGGAATGCAAGAAATGCACACAAAACTCGACTGAAAGAAGAAATGCATTCTCTAGAATGAGCTATCTCCTCCGTCAAAGCACAAAATAGTGATGTCAGAGCTCCTAATGTCCCCGTCTAACTCAAACTAAGGCTCACAAGGAAGAGATGACCAAGCATGACAAACACGACTACTAACAATGATAACCTAATTTAACTCAAATTACAACAAGCACTAAATCCATAAATCTGAAAATACATACTTTTTCATTTAATCTTGGACAATCAACACCCGATTGGCCCCAACAATTGGCACCCTTTGTGGTATTTCTTTATCTTGTATTGCTGTAAGTTTGAAGTACACCAGATATAGGTTGATGCCTTCAATCTTCAATACAAATGACTATTATAAATGACCAGCACAGCTTGGGCACGATTCGCCCCTTGATTGTACAACAATCTAAGCTCAATTTGGGTCTTCAATCGCACATGTGGTCTGCAATAATTTGGGAATGGGCTATCCCTTGAATCAGCTGCAAATTAAAGCCTTCAATTACTACACCATGTACTTGAGTCTTGAGTAATTGAGCAAGGATCCAAAGGTGGCTATGGAAACCCTAATGGCTGCTATGAATTAAGGTTTTAGCAGTAATTTCTTCCATTGCTCTTCACCAATGGTGGCTAGAATATGCTGAGAATTGCTAAATGTCAGAGGATGAGAGAGAAAATCAGCTCAAAGGAGTATCTTTTGAATGATAGCTCTAATAGCAATTCTAATGGCACCAACAGATTTGAAACGGATTTAAAAACAACTAGCAAGCTGTCCTCTTCTATCTCCGCCTCTCACTAAGGCAAAGAAAACCTGCTGCCCCTTTCCTTTTGTGTTGTGCAATTAGTTGTCGCCTCTCTTAGAGCTCATCCAACACTAACTCCATCCCTCAACCCCCAAATATGGAATGATCCTCAACCAAGCCCTCAACAACCTTCTCTCAAATTGCATGGGTAAATTTAAAGAAGCGACAACCTCTTTTGCCACTTGCCAGCCTTCTAATTATAATTTCTAGCTTTATATAATTAAGTTTCAAAAGTACCTAATTAAATTTTGAAAATTAATTAATTATCCATTTGATCCTGCCCTAGAATTGGCGAGCGCCCATTTACAACTAATGTGCTCACCCTCATGGGACATTTAATGCTCCCAAAAATTAATTGGCCTTGAACTAGCATTAATTTATTAATTAATGCCTAGTCCCACAATGTCACCACTAGACACTTAATAGCTCAATTAATGGCGTAAATCCCAATCTAACACCAAGTACCCACAAGCACCTATGTGACATAACTTTGTACAACTTTTGCCAATATCACACTCTCTGCACTTGGGTAACTTAATCCATTGCCATGACTTAGTTGACTTGCACTTCACATGCGCACAACTTAATAATGCCAAAGCTAACCATTACAAATACATGTCCTTGTGACACAAACCTTCCCCTTGAAATCCTTGCACTCATCCCCAATTGCCCTATAAGGTGACAAAAGCAAAGCAATACTAAATTCAAAAAAGCATAGGCATCATAGTCAAAAAACATTGGCCACTACTCTCAATATTGTATTATTGCCAAACTCTCATTGAAATTTCGAGCCAATATAACTAAGTCATAACTTACCAAAAATAAATCAAAATCACATGGGACGCATCCATTGACTCTAAAACAAAAGTATTCTAACCAAACAAATAGAGTAAAGCATAAACCATAGCTAAACTATCGATGGCATCCATTAACGCCTCTACTATCCACAAAAGTCGACTAAATACCATTGATTGCTAATGATCATCCACTAAAAACCAGTGATTGATAATCAATTGCTCATGATTGTAATCTGATGCAAGTGTATAGTTTCAAGCCATGGTAAAAACTATATCCATTTGTGTACCAATTGCAATGACTAGTACACTATTCTCTTATCTCATCTACAATGACTCCTCCATGGTGCAATATTGATGATAAGGTTACAAGCCTTGACTATCTAACTTGGGAGTGTAGTGATGAAAGCTTGGTTTGTGCAAAAGGGACTCTAGTATATCGTTTCAGGATCTACTTTCAATCCTCGAACTACATCTCCTCCTCCATCTAAATGGGACAAAGACAACTAAACAAAAGTACTCCTCAACAGGGACAATGATAATGCCAAGGCATATTCAGCTCTTCTTCAGTGCATCTCAAAGGAAGTCTTATTGGTAGTTACCTCTTACAAGACATCTCCAGATGAGTGGAAGAAGCTTTAGCTAATGCACAAGGCTCTACTACCATGTGATCCTATATGGCTAGTTGCAAACTATTCATGTTCAAGGCAATTGAAATGATTCAATCATTCCTTCTAAGGGTGACACAAATGCAGGATCAACTTCGCACATGCAATCTGCCCTTCCTAATGCCCGTCTTCTGAGGACCATACTCTACAAACTACCTCCAAACTTTGATGGTGTTGCCAATGCCTTACGAGCTTTGAAATTAACAATACTATCAATTGTGATCATATGATCTCAATGCTACTTGAGCATATGCCTATTTTGCATTTACAAGGGAGGTTACCATCTCATTCTTACGACCACCCTTCGAAAAGTTTTGGTGCTTCAAAGAAAAGTGACAAGCTAACAACAATAATAAGTCGATGTTACCATTGTGGTAAAAAGAAGCAACCTTGAAAGAATTGCAAAAAACTAGAGGCACTGTAGAAAGAGGAGGAGAAGAAGAAGAAGAAGGATAAGCACGCAACACTGCTCCAACAAGTCACAATCCTCCGATTTTGAGTCCAACTCAGGCCACGCAATGGCAGCCACACCAACCTCTACAATATATAGCCCAATTGGTGTTGTCATCCCTGACAACTCTCCAGTGCCAAAAGAGTTTGAGATAATGGTAATAGTGGGGCATCACAACCTCATCCATAGGCAAGTATGGTGGACCCTAAGCATGTCTTTCTATATGCAATTTACCTAATTCAAAACTTGGAGCTAGTTTGCGAAAATTTCACATTCATGATGGGATGTTTGTCTTGCTCCTAGTCCATTCTCACATTAGGAGAGTACTTTGGCAGTCCAGCTGAAAACAAGGAACCCATGGTCATGATAGTGCCTTCCATGAACCTAGTTCCTAATAAGCATGGAGATACAACTATTTCTATTTTCTCTGACCAATAATTGGTACAATCGACATTGGCCTCACTCTCTTTCAAGATACATAGTACCTTGGTGGTGGCTTGATCACCCACTCCTTGGGTATCCATTGCCCTACCTACCTCCTTGTTAATACTAATCACCCATGATCACAGAGAGGGTGTCAGCATTGTACATGTCCTCGATGGTAGAGCTCAAAGCCAAGGGGATTTCTATTCTAAGGCAGGTGCATTTAATGTTGCCAACTACATTTCAGGCCATATGTAATGCTAGTGGACCTGCTCATTTCGTTGCATTCAATCAGCCTATTTATTGGCCGACTCTCCTCCATTGTTTAACACAATCATATCAACACACTACTTCCTACTAGGGAGAGGAAGAGACTGTTAGAGATCACAGCCAGGCAGGAGGCAGAGTGCAGTCGGACAGGTGTGCAGTCGGACTGTACAGTCATACTGCCACGTGGCAGTCCGACCTGTACAGTCAGTCGGCTGCATTTAATGCAGTCGACAGGGTATTTCTGGCGCCTTATTTTCTGGCAGATTCTGGCTATAAATAGCCGACATCCCCAGCAGTCTCGTACACTTCTCTGCTCGCAGATTACAGACCGGTGACACGCGCAGATTCCGTCTCTGTTCGCAGATTTCATACAGCAGACAGTGCAGACTGCAGTGGACTTCGAGGTGAACAGCAGGTTGCATCGTCGAGGTGGAGACACGCAGTCCAGCACACTGCGCCCGTGTATATATCTGCATATCTTTGTATGCAGCATTCTTTATACAGCAGATCTTCATCGTCCACTGTCTCTCTCTCTCTTCTCTCTCTGCGTTCTCTCTCTCTCAGTCCTACGCTTCCGCACCGCTGCACTCTGACATGGTATCAGAGCAGTGTATAAGGGCTGACTGAGCGCAGAATCAACCTGAAGAGGAGTTTCCATCGCGACACAAATTTGCATTTTTTGCATTTAAGGGCAGACAGGAGGGCTGCGCCTTGGAACAAGGCTGAAACGAGTGTGGGCGCACAAGAAAGGAGTCCAGGTGGTGGATTTGCTGTTGTTTATTGCTGTTTGACGCGGAGGAAGTTTGAGTTTTCAGCCTACAAGTGCAGGTTTTGCTTTTTCATCGCCTCCAGCGGGTGAAGAAGGTTCAGGATGCGGAAGAGCCTTAGCAGGCTGAGTTTTCCCAGTCAGAGGGGGCTGCTTTTGCGTTTGTGAAGGCATTGCAGGTGAAGATGTCTATAGAGATGGACTTGGAGTTCCAGGCGATTATGGACCGGAAGGTGCCTGTCTTACCGGCTCTTCCTACAGATCAGAAGCTTGACGACGACAACTACCGCATTTGGCGCATCATGATGTTGGCCATCCTTGAGTCCTATGATTTGGCGGAGTTGGTACAGGAGGAGATTGACCGGCCCTCGGTAAGAGATGAGTCCAAACTCTCTTCCGATGCTCGTGCGGAGTTGGCCAAGGCCCAGTCTCATTGGGGCAAACTGAATGCCAGGATTCGATCCTTTCTCTTTCTATCATGCACTACAGCCGTGATCGCTCACATCGAGCACTTGACGGTGGCTCGGGAGATATGGGTGGAGCTTGATCAAATGTACAATCGGATGACCCTAATGAAGAGGGTTTCTTTGGAGGTACAGATGCGGACCTTGTCCGTAAATAAGTCTTCTTCGCTACGGGAGCACATTAACAAGCTAAGGCAGCTTCAGATGCACGTTCAGAATGCGGAGAAGCCGATTTCCTCCGAAGACATGGCAATCACTCTATTGTCCCAGTTGCCGCCACGATTCGGTACATTTTACTCTGCCCTTATTGCTTCGGGGCGAGAGTCTACTCTTCGGTGGAAAGAGTTGGTTCCTATGGTCTTGGACCAAGAGGAACAGTTAAAGGGACAGAATGCTTCCAAGTCGGAGGCGTTGACAGGTCAAGCCTCTCAGAAGAAGAGGAAGGACCAAAAGAAGAAAAAGGGGGATAACAAGTCCAAGAAGGACAAGGACAAAGATTCCACATGCCATATTTGTGGAAAGACTGGCCATTGGAAGAAGGATTGCCTTGACAAAGACACGAAGGACACCAAGAAGAAGGATACCAAGGATTCTGGAGCGGTGGCTGCACCCTCATCAGCTGCATTTCTTCATCTAGCTGTCATTGAGGACGCTTCACCGAATGCTTCTGATGCTGCACTGACGGCTCCTCAGGCTCGAGAGTGGATTGTTGATAGTGGTGCCTCACGGCACATGACTCCTTCATCAGATGGTGTTGCCCAGCTGCGACCCTCGCGTGGGCAGATTCTCATTGGAGACAGCTCTTCAGTCTCTGTTGCAAGTTGGGGTAAGATGCAGCTTATTCCGGATGGACGAGGTGGCACCCATACCTCAGAGGTTTTGCATGTACCAGGATTAGGGTACCATCTCCTTTCAGTTCATAAGATTTGCTCCCTTGGCCTTTTGGTGGAGTTTGACAGTACTACGGTGCGAGTCCTTGATCGGGGATCGAGGAAGGTTCTCTCATCCGGATATGAGGAGAATGGCATTTACAAACTGAAGTCTTCCACCGCCCTCTCTACTTTGCTTCTTACCTCACAGTCACAGTCCGAGTTATGGCATGCTCGGTTTGGTCACCTGAACTATGACTATCTTCGGAGGGCGTCACGTGAACAGCTTGTTCGAGGGTTGCCGGATATAGTGGTGAGCCAGCAGCCATGTCTCTCCTGCATTCGAGGGAAGCAGCATAGGGATACCATTCCCCACACAGCTTCGCGGCAGTCTACTTCATCGATGGAGCTCATATCTACGGATCTATGTGGCCCTATGAGGAATGAGTCCCTGCGTGGGAGCTCGTACTTCATGCTGATCGTGGATGACTATAGCAGGATGACATGGGCCTATTTTTTGGCACTAAAGTCAGAAGCTTTCTCGCACTTCAAGGATTGGCTTCTCTTTGAGGAAAACCGATCGGGCCGGAAGTTGAAGACCTTGCGATCCGACAAGGGAGGTGAATTTGTTTCTAATGAGTTTGCTCGATTTTGTGCAGATAGAGGAATTCACCAGGAATTTGCCAATACCAACACTCCTCAAGAAAATGATATTCTTGAACGGAAGAACCGCAGTGTGATCGAGATGGCGCGTACCATGATGGAGCACCGACAGATCCCTCAGGTTCTGTGGGCCGAGGCTGTGGCTACTGCAGTTCACATCCTTAATCGATCCCCTACTTCGGCCGTGGAAGGGATGACCCCATTTGAGGCTTATTTTGGGATGAAGCCAGATGTTTCTTACTTTCAGGTCTTTGGGTGTGATGCCTATGTTCACATTCCCAAGGCTCACCGTGATAAATTTGAAGCAGCTTCACGAAAACAGGTATTTGTTGGCTACAGCTCCCAGTCCCAAGGCTACCGACTGTATGATCCCGTCAAGCGGGATGTGTACACTAACCGTGATGTGCGGTTTGTGGAGGTTCCGGCTACTTCAACGGGTGAGGAGCATCCCGTTCTTGGAGATCCAGGGGAGAGTTGGGCTCCTTCTACAGTTCCACTAGAGCCCATGCCTTTTGATTATGATTCTGTTTCTGACACAGAGTCTACTGCTCCACCGGACACCTCTGAGGAGTTACTGCCGGTGGATATTCCAGAGTCTTCTGCTGATGGAAAACGTGGAGGGGAGGTTCGGCCTCCTCCTCGCTGGGCCCGTGACACACTCCGTGATTCAGGGATCGAGGGGGTTCCTGAGGAGTGGGGACCGCAGGATGGTCCGTGGCGGTCACAGAGGTACCAGGTACATTCTACAAAGCTTGTTTGCTCCAACTATTGTTTGATAAACCGTGTAATGCAGGATCGAGAGCCCACCTCCGTGAAGGAGGCTTTACAGTCCGCACCATGGAAGAAAGCTATGGAAGCTGAGTTGGAGGCTATTGAGAGGAATGGCACTTGGTCACTCGTGCCTCGCCCCCCGAAGAAGAAGATGATTGGAGTTAAGTGGGTCTTCAAGACCAAATACCTCAGCGATAGTACTTTGGATAAGCACAAGGCTCGCCTTGTTGCTAAAGGTTTTGCACACCGCCCAGGTATTGACTGTCATGATACTTTTGCCCCCACAGCTCGTATGGCGACCATTAGAGCTGTTCTTGCTTTGGCTGGCCATAGGCGATGGCCTGTTTATCAGTTGGATGTGAAGTCGGCCTTCCTCAATGGTGATTTGAAGGAGGAGATCTACGTTGAGCAGCCTCCTGGCTTTGGTTCTTCAGATGGGAAAGTCTACAGGTTGAAGAAGGCCTTGTATGGCCTCAAGCAGGCTCCACGTGCATGAAACGAGAATATTGATTCGTTCCTCCAGGTTCAGTTGGGATATCGACGGTCCAAGGCCGATCCGCAGCTGTATGTTCACACTTCCGAGGATGGTTGTGTGTTGTTTGTCTTATATGTTGATGATTTGATCGTCACAGGTGATGATGCACAACAAGTCCAAGAGACGAAGTCAGCTTTACATCGGACATTCGAGATGACGGACTTGGGTCTACTCCATTTCTTTTTGGGCCATGAGATTTATCAGTCTCAGAGGGGGATCTTTATCTCTCAACAGAGATATGTACAGGAGCTATTGGTGTCTTTTGAGATGGAGGATTGTCGAGCCCTATCTACTCCTATGGATCCGAATTGGAAGGCCACTTCCCATTCCGCTTCTCCTTTGGCGGATGCGTCCCGCTATCGACAGTTGATTGGTTCCTTGATTTGGCTTCTCAACACCAGGGTTGATCTATGTTTTGCTGTTGGGCTCTTGGCAGGGTTCATGAGTGAACCTAAAACGCTGCATTGGCAGGCTGCTCAGAGGATACTTCGGTATCTGAGGGGGACGTCTGATTTAGGAATTCATTACCCCGCAGGGACAGATGGGTCAAATCTTGTACTTGCAGGTTGGAGAGACTCGGATTGGGCCGGTGATGTGGACCACAGGCGGTCTACTACAGGTTACTGTTTTACTTTGGGTGCAGGTGTTATTTCATGGAGTAGCAAGAAGCAGCCCACGGTAGCCCTTTCGTCTACTGAGGCGGAGTATCGGACCGCGTCTTCCACCACATGCGAGGTTGTGTGGCTTCGGAGATTATTGGAGGAGCTTGGGTGCCCCCAAACTCGTCCTACATTGCTGCGATGTGACAATGAGAGTTGCATTGCCTTGGCAAGGAACCCTGTTTTTCATGCCTGGACGAAGCACATAGAGATCCAGTACCACTTCATCCGCGAGAAGCTTCTGGATGAGACTATCACTGTGGAGTACTGCAAGACGGAGGACAATCTTGCGGATTTGTTTACGAAGGCACTTCCCCAGGCTCTACTTCGGAGACATTCCAGATCCCTCAGGCTTCTGCCCTGCCCAGGCTCTGAGAGGGGGTGTTAGAGATCACAGCCAGGCAGGAGGCAGAGTGCAGTCGGACAGGTGTGCAGTCGGACTGCACAGTCGGACTGCCACATGGCAGTCCGACCTGTACAGTCAGTCGGCTGCATTTAATGCAATCGACAGGGTATTTTTGGCGCCTTATTTTCTGGCAGATTTTGGCTATAAATAGGCGACATCCCCAGCAGTCTCGTACACTTCTCTGCTCGCAGATTACAGACCGGTGACACGCGCAGATTCCGTCTCTGTTCGCAGATTTCATACAGCAGACAGTGCAGACCGCAGCAGACTTCGAGGTGAACAACAGGTTGCATCGTCGAGGTGGAGACACGCAGTTCAGCGCACTACGCCCATGTATATATCTGCATATCTTTGTATTCAGCATTCTTTATACAGCAGATCTTCATCGTCCACTGTCTCTTCTCTCTCTACATTCTCTCTCTCTCAGTCCTACGCTTCCGCACCGCTGCACTCTGACAAAGACTAGCACTCTGTTGGTTGCCCACAACCCATGCCTTTGTGTATACTTCTGAGCCATGGTATATGGATTCCATTTCTTGAGTTTTTTCTCTCTTAATTCATGTATTCTTGCTCTTCTTTTCAATTCTTTGTGTCTACAATAGTTCTATCAGCTCTATCTCTTTGCTTCCATAGCTCCAAACAATTTCGACATGTTTCAGCAAGCCAATCAAGTTATCGACAAGTGTCTAGTCTTAAGCAGGTGCCATGAGATGTAAGTATGCAAAGATACTCTAACGGTTTGATAGAACTATTTTAAAATGAAAGATTGCCTATACCTCTCCAATTTTGCACTTTGCATATCCTTGCAAGAGGTAAATAGATCGATGAAATGGGACTCCACAAAACTACTACAAGAACAATTCAATAGACCACTATTGAGCTAAAAATGCATGGCAAACTAATTAAATATTTTAAACAGCCCCAAAACATGTAATTACCGAAACATTCATTAAAAAGGAAACATGTTTCTAGAGGGTTTCTATGTCTCGTAAGCAAAACCTTAATTTGGGAGGATCCTTCTACATCTATAAATATACAAGCTGCCCACCATTCAGCCCAATCCCCCTTTTTGCAAGTCATATCAGTCTATACTCTCTCTTGTTGTTGGCACCCAATTTTCAGCCTTCAACCTATCTACATCAGTTGTCCAACCTCCATTGATTGCACCCCTACCAAATGACCTGTTTTCTGCTGCTACCAGCCCGGACCCCAAGATAGTCTGCATTTTGCTCTAAGACTGCCACATCAGCAGTTTTCATCAGTTTTCCTCACTTGTTGCCTGCATTTACAACCTGTCCAAACCTCCCTGAATCAGCACTCCCTTGTCCAGCTGTTGCTTGACTATTCTCAGCCTCAAGAAATCAGTTTCCAACACTTTCCAAGTGGTACACTGCTGCATTCAGCCAAATCCAACCACTAGACTACTGTGTTTTGGTTACCAACATACTATCCTTCCATTCTCAGATTTATCTCAAATCCAATTGGTGGTTACAACACTTGGGATCCATCTCCGATGGACATCACTTTCTCACTACTCTCAATGCTCTGCCTTTGAGCATCTTGTACACTCTTTCCATCCTTTACAACATTGATTCATTCACTTCAGAGTTCTCTTTCTTTTCTATGTGCATTTGTGTTTTTGCGTTTTGCATATTCTGCACTATTGTCTAAGTTACTATGTTTTAGTCGTGTTCATACATTCTGTGTTTTCTCAGTGCAAAACCTAGCATATCTTCACAACCATGATCAGATAGGTGATTTCACGTCCACAAACAAGGACATGTCAAAAGATGATGTACCAACGAGAAAGTAGGGTTTGCGGGGAGGAACACGGAGTCAAAAGATGATGTACCAACGAGACAGTAGGGTTTGCAAGGAGGAACACAAAGTGAACTCGGCAAACATGGAGAAGAGAAGAGAAGAGAGAAGAAACTCTGCTGAATGGAATGATGAAGTTCCGAATCATGGAGTGAATGTGATACAAGGGAATAAGGGTGCCATAACACAAGGAAGATGATAAAGACAGCCATGAACCACGAACCGCAATGTCCTCCTGAAGGGGTGTGAGGGTAGTGGAGGGGCTGGAGAGAAGAGGTGACGGATTGAATGAATCAGCCGTGAGGAATGAATGAGAAAGTGGCCCATAAATAGGCATAGTCAGTCTAGGATGGCACCCCTTTTTAGGGCTGCAAACCCTAAACGTAAACCCTAAACACAAAACACAAAATCCAAGATTTCCACCGGAAAGGAAACCTGCAATAAAGACCAATAGACAGAGTAAACTAGAGAACCCCTAACACAACCTCGGAAGAGAAGCCACTAGCTCCGTGCACCCATGCTGAAAGGAATACGAAGGCCTCGTCACCAAGTCCTGATTGAACCTCCGACGTCCTGATCCAGGTGATACCTGAAGATCCTGGGTATCAATAGAAGAGATGATTGGTCGAAGACAACCACCCCAAGAAAGTAGAGGATGAGTGAAGAACTTCATGTGGAGTAGGTTCCCCCTCTGAGATGGGAAGTGGAGGGGCCCCCGCTGAAGTCAAAGAAGTAGATGCCCCCTCAGAGGGCAAAGAGAAAACATCCCCCTCTAAATCCCCATCTGAAGTAGATAGGGAATCCAAAAACTCATGGATCACGGACTCTGAAATATCTGATGACGAAGGAAGTGCCGCCAATCGTGCCAAAGAAGGTATCTGGGGTGCCAAAAAGCTCCTAGAGGTAGCCTCTCGAACCTGAGTAGTCGAGGGTGGGGAAGGGTAGGGCTCAGAATGAGCAAGAGGTGGGCAACAGTCGCTATCTCTTAGTGGAGCAGACTAGGTGGCTGAAGAAGAGGAAGGAGTCGAGCAGCCACTGTCTCTCGAAGGAGCAGACTGATGAGGAGACGGTATCAAACAATCACTCTATCTCGATGGAGCGGACTACAGTTCCATAGGTCGTGGAAGCCACTGTACTTGAAAATAAGTGGGAAAAGACTGCCACTGGCATTGCGACGATATCTCCAAGAGGTTGTAGCGCCAATCGATCCTCCATGTGCTCGAAAGGACGTAGTGCGCATCGGATGCATCTTATTGCCTTGAGCATAGTACTCTGATAGCCGAAGCAGAACAATCTTTGTGGCCCAAAAAGGAGAGGTGCCACAAGGAGTGCCTAGTGGAAGACGCATATACTCCGAGGGGGTGGGAAGCAAAGGTCGAAGTCTGCAAGCATCGGTGGTGCGTCCGGTGCTGCCACAGTAGGAGCATGCAGTAGTCTGGATATGTGTTGGTAAAGAAGCCATGGATACCAATATGCCTTGCTGAAGAAGGAAGAGGTCAACCACCATGAACCACAAACCGCAATGTTTGCCTCAAAGGGTATGAGGGCAATGTGAAGTACGAACCGCAATGTCCGCTGCAAGGGATGGGAGGATAGTGAAAGGACTGGACGTAAGCTGCCTATGGGAGGAGGATGCAACTAGTAGTAAGAAGTTGCAACCAGTAGAAAAACGCAGGTGAGGAGAGAGAAAGACTAAAAACGCAGGCAAGATAGCCTGCAGGAGAGAGAAATACTAAAAACACAGGTAGCAATAAAGAAAGACTAAAAACTCTTTTCTTTAAAAACGCAAGCGACAGGTGAGAGAAAGACTAAAAACGCAGGCAGGACAGCCTGTAGGAGAGAGAGAGAGACTAAAAACGTAGCCAACAGGTGAGAGAAAGACTAAAAACGCAAGCAAGACAGTCTGCAGGAGAGAAAAAGACTAAAAACGTAGGCAGCAGGACTAATATGACATGGTAGGCTGTACGGCAACAGGTCTCCACATGAACAATAGTCACCTGGCCGGAATCAGCTCCAAACTGCGTGAAGAGGACTGGAAATTAGGCGCTAACTAATGGAGACAACAATGGACAATTTCGACTGAGATGTCTTCCGCGAACGAGGTGTGGGCAGCAAACTGAAACACCTGAAATCTGCAAAAACAAGATTTTGATGTAGCCGAAGAAGAAAAGAAGTGGATGTCGAACCTACCACCAGTCTTTGCCTTCACTGGAGTAGAGGATCTTCACTACTAGGTGAGCAGATCCAGCTCTAATACCATATCAAAAGATGACGTACCAGCGAGACAGTAGGGTTTGCGGAGAGGAACACGGAGTGAACTCGGTAAACATGGAGAAGAGAAGAGAAGAGAGAAGAAACTCTGATGAATCGAATGATGAAGTTCCGAATCATGGAGTGAATGTGATACAAGGGAATAAGGGTGCCGTAGCACAAGGAAGATGATGAAGACAGCCACGAACCACGAACCGCAATGTCCTCTTGAAGGGGTGTGAGGGTGGTGGAGAGGTTGGAGAGAAGAGATGACGGACTGAATGAATCAGCCGTGAGGAATGAATGAAAGAGTAGCGTATAAATAGGCATAGTTAGTCTAGGATGGTGCCCCTTTTTGGGGCTGCAAACCCTAAACGCAAACCCTAAACGCAAAACACAGAAACGCAAATTGTGGGTGAAGGGTAAAGGGTTTCTCTACAGGGCATTCATACCGTACGTCCTAGTAAGGTTTGTTGAAATTTTTCCCCCCATTTCTCACCCTTCAAGACAAGGTACAGACAAGCTAGGAGGTAGGGTTTCATGCTATAGACAACCAATTTTTTGTCTGAGATTGGAACCAATGAAACCTCCACAAACTTACAAGAATAGTTCTTGAGGATGTCAACAAAAGTAATTTCCTAGAAACTAATGTAGATGCAAGTATGCAATGTTGGGATTTTCCTAGAAGCGTTAAAACCTCTAAAAAAACAATTAAGTTTTCATCTTTAAGAAAGAGAAGGTGGTTGGAGAAACACTAAGATGCCCAAACTATGAGCATTTAAATTTTTTGGCTAAAAATCATAAAAATCAGGATCTAACTCGAAGGTTTTGATCATATTAAGACACGTTCTACAAATTGTTGATTTCTCGATGGTTTCTTGCAATGCCTTTGATCTACAAACGCTCACTAGCTTAACTTCATTGTTGGGCTCAAACCAACTTTGGTCCTTTGAAATATTGTTCATAGACTTGAGCCTCTAAACCCTAGAAATGACAGCATTACGTGTACCCAATTTCACGAAGTAACCACTCCCATACACAATAATCATGAAACACATTTCACTAGCACTGAAATAGAAAACACTTGAAATGTTTGAAACATTTCACTAAAACACAAAGTGTCTTGAGTGAAATGGCTAGCTGAAACATAGTTTTTGAATGGAAAATTTTTGTTATTTCTTGGTTTTTGGAGGGTTTTTGCACATTTTGTATACAAGATAAGATCATTACTGATCTCATGTATATGAAAAAATATGTCATTTGTTGACATGAAAGGATTTGCATGGTATAAACATGTAAGTTGAAACTCGTTATTTATAAAGAAAGCAATCTCATATGTATTGATCAATCGTTTCACTTGGGAATTGTCCAAAGGTGAAATGTTTCAAGGGTGAAACATTTCGCAGTTACTTTGCTCCCATGGTTGTCCAACCATGTACCCACACCACTTTCCCACAAACCTGGCCAATCTTCATAGTGTCTGGAAAGTACTTTCTTCCCAATATGCGTGTCTAGAAAGTACTTGTTTGCTAAGACCGTTGAGAATCATTAAAGTTCTTAGCCATAGGACCTAGAAAGACTAGTACAAAAGCCTAAAGAGAAAACGGAGAAAACTAGTAACACATCTAGCATCAACATTTGCATTACAATCTCTAGTCTCCATTGCAAACCCTACCGTTCTTTGCATACAAAGCCCCCAAACATGGATGATGCCTTCCCAAACCAATCTACCAAAGGGACCACCAAAATGTGATGGAGGACATCCCTTGTCAAAATGACATGGAGCTATAGAAGCAAAGAATAGAGCTAATGTAAACACATAGAACTAAAGAAAAGAAGAAGCACACATGAATTCAAGAAATAGAATACATATACTAAGGTTGAAGGCACAACAATGTGCACAAAGGTACATGTTGTGGGTAACCAATAGACTGCTCCCAGTTTCACTCTCTCCAACAAGATGCAATGTACATACATAAGAGAGATGTGAGACAAAGAAGAGAGAGCCTATAAATAGGCAATAATTGTTAAAGCTGGACAACTAAATGGAGAGCGACAAGGCGAGATCCGACCCGTTCTTGGAGATCCCAGTGATAGTTGGGCGCCAACAACTATTCCTTTAGAGCCTGTGCCTCTTGAGAACTCTTCTTCAGATGAGGAGCTTAGCTATCAACCACCAAATTTCCCAATTGCTCCCCCACCGTGAGCAATTGGGAAACTTCAACAAGTGGAGAGCAACAAGACAAGATCCGACCTCCTCCTTGCTGGGTTCGTGACACTCTTCGTAATACAAGGATTGAGGGGGTCCCTGAGGAGTGGCAGCCACACAAGATGGCCCGCAGCATTCTCAGAGGAACCAAGCACACCACACTAAGCTTGTTTACACTATTGTTTGATGACTCGTATCATGCAGGATCGAGAGCCCACCTCCATGGAGGAAGCTTTACACCATGATCATGTTAGAGTTCATAGCCTGACTTGGAGGGCAGCTGCACAGTCAGTCGGACTGTGCAGTCGGACTGCCAAAGCTTTACACCATGATCATGTTAGAGTTCATAGCCTGACTTGGAGGGCAGCTGCACAGTCAGTCGGACTGTGCAGTCGGACTGTGCAGTCGGACTGCCACGTGGCAGTCCGACTGCCTGAAGCCCAGTCGGCTGCATTTAATGCAGCCGGCTTATTCCAGGCTGCGTCCTATTTCTGGCACCCCAGTTCGTGGCAGTTTTCGGCTATAAATACCCGACGTTTCCAGCAGTCTGACCACTCTTCTCTGTCGCAGATTACAGACCGGTGCCGTGCAGATTTCTGTCTCTGTTCACAGATTTCAGACAGCAGACAGTGCAGACTGCAGCAGACTTCGAGGTGGACAGCAGGTCGCATCGTCGAGGTGGAGACACGCAGTCCAGCGCACTGCGCCCGTGTATATCTTTGTATTCAGCATTCTATATACAGCAGATCTTCATCGTCCACTGTCTCTTTCTCTCCCTTCTCTCTCTGCGTTCTCTCTCTCTCAGTCCTACGCTTCCGCACCGCTGCACTCTGACATGGTATCAGAGTAGTGTTTGAGGGCTAACTGAGCGCAGAATCAACCTGAAGTGGAGTTTTCATCACGACACAAATTTGCGTTTTTTGCGTTTAAGGGCAGACAGGACGGCTGCGCCTTGGAACAAGGCTGAAACGAGTGTGGGCGCACAGGAAAGGAGTACAGGTGGTGGATTTGCTGCTGTTTACTGCTGTTTGACATGGAGGAAGTTTGAGTTTTCAACCTAAAAGTGCAGGTTTTGCTTTTTCATCGCCTCCAGCGGGTGAAGAAGCTTCGGGACGCGGAAGAGCCTTAGCAGGCTGAGTTTTCCCAGTCAGAGGGGGCTGCTTTTGTGTTTGAGAAGGCATTGCAGGTGAAGATGTCTACAGAGATGGACTTGGAGTTCCAGGCGATTATGGACCGGAAGGTGCCTATCTTACCGGCTCTTTCTACAGATCAGAAGCTCAACGGCGACAACTACCGCATTTGGCGCGTTATGATGTTGGCCATCCTGGAGTCCCATGATCTGGCAGAGTTGGTACAGGAGGATATTGACCGGCCTTCGGTAAGAGATGAGTCCAAACTCTCTTCCGATGCTCGTACGGAGTTGGCCAGGGCCCAATCTCATTGGGACAAACTAAATGCCAGGATTCAATCCTTTCTCTTTCTATCATGCACTACAGCCGTGATCGCTCACATCGAGCACTTGACGGTGGGTCGTGAGATATAGCTGGAGCTTGATCAAATGTACAATCGGATGACCCTGATGAAGAGGGTTTCTTTGGAGGTACAGATGCGGACCTTGTCCGTAAATAAGTCTTATTCGCTAAGGGAACACATTAACAAGCTAAGGCAACTACAGATGCAGGTTCAGAATGCGGGGAAGCCGATTTCCTCCGAAGACATGGCGATCACACTATTGTCCCAGTTGCCGCCACGATTCGGTACATTTTACTCTGCCCTTATTGCTTCGGGGCGAGAGTCTACTCTTCGCTGGGAAGAGTTGGTTCCTACGGTCTTGGACCAAGAGGAACAGTTAAAGGGACAGAATGCTTCCAAGACGGAGGCGTTGACAGGTCAAGCCTCTCAGAAGAAGGGGAAGGACCAAAAGAAGAAGGAGGGGGATAACAAGTCCAAGAAGGACAAGGAGAAGGACAAGGACAAAGACTCCACATGTCATATTTGTAGAAAGACTGGCCATTGGAAGAAGGATTGCCCTGACAAAGACACGAAGGACACCAAGAAGAAGGATACCAAGGATTCTGGAGCGGTGGATGCACCCTCATCAGCTGCATTTCTACATTTAGTTGTCATTGAGGACGCTTCACCGAATGCTTCTGATGCTGCGATGACGGCTCCCCAAGCTCGAGAGTGGATTGTTGATAGTGGTGCCTCACGGCACATGACTCCTTCATCAGATGGTGTTGCCCAGCTGCGACCTTCGCGTGGGCAAGTTCTCATTGGAGACAGCTCTTCAGTTTCTATTGCAGGTCGGGGTAAGATGCAACTTATTCCGGATGGACGAGGTGGCACCCATACCTCAGAGGTTTTGTATGTACCAGGATTAGGGTACCATCTCCTTTCAGTTCATAAGATTTGCTCCCTTGGTCTTTTGGTGGAGTTTGACAGTTCTACTGTGCGAGTCCTTGATCGTGAATCGAGGAAGGTTCTATCATCTGGATATGAGGAGAACGGCATTTACAAACTGAAGTCTTCCACTGCCCTCACTACTCTTCTTCTTACCTCACAGTCACAGTCTGAGTTATGGCATGCTCGGTTTGGTCACCTGAACTATGACTATCTTCGGAGGGCGTCACGTGGACAGCTTGTTCGAGGGTTGCCGGATATAGTGGTGAGCCAGCAGCCATGTGTCTCCTGCATACGGGGGAAGCAGCATAGAGATGCCATTCCCCACACCGCTTCGCGGCGGTCTACTTCACCGATGGAGCTAGTATCTACGGATCTATGTGGCCCTATGAGGAATGAGTCCCTGCATGGGAGCTCGTACTTCATGTTGATCATGGATGACTACAGCAGGATGACATGGGCCTATTTTTTGGCCCTAAAGTCAAAAGCTTTCTCGCACTTCAAGGATTGGCTTCTCTTTGAGGAGTTACCACCGGTGGATATTCCAGAGTCTTCTGCTGATGGAGAACGATGAGGGGAGGTTCGGCCTCCTCCTCGCTGGGCCCGTGACACACTCCGTGATTCAAGGATCGAAGGGGTTCCTGAGGAGTGGGGACCGCAGGATGGTCCGCGGCGGTCACGGAGACACCAGGCGCATTCTTCGGAGCTTGTTTGCTCCAATTATTGTTTGATGTCCCGTGTTATGCAGGATCGAGAGCCCACCTCTGTAAAGGAGGCTTTACAGTCCGCCCCATGGAAGAAAGCTATGGAAGCTGAGTTGGAGGCTATTGAGAGGAATGGCACTTGGTCACTTGTGCCACGCCCCCCGAAGAAGAAGGTGATTGGAGTCAAGTGGGTCTTCAAGACCAAATATCTCAGTGATGGTACTTTGGATAAGCACAAGGCTCGCCTTGTTGCTAAGGGTTTTGCCCAGCACCCAGGGATTGACTGTCATGACACCTTTGCCCCCACAGCTCGTATGGCAACCATTAGAGCTGTTCTTGCTTTGGCTGGCCATAGGAGATGGCCTGTTTATCAGTTGGATGTGAAGTCGGCCTTCCTGAATGGTGATTTGAAGGAGGAGATCTACGTTGAGCAGCCTCCTGGCTTTGGTTCTTCAGATGGGAAAGTACACAGGTTGAAGAAGGCCCTGTATGGCCTCAAGCAGGTCCCCCCGAGCTTGGAACGAGAAGATTGATTCGTTCCTCCAGTCTCAGTTGGGATATCGGCGGTCCAAGGCCGATCCGCAGCTGTATGTTCACACTTCCGAGGATGGTTGTGTGCTGTTTGTATTATATGTTGATGATTTGATTGTCACAGGTGATGATGCACAGCAGGTCCAGGAGACAAAGTCAGCTTTACATCGGACGTTCGAGATGACGGATTTGGGGCTACTCCATTTCTTTTTAGGCCATGAGATTTATCAGTCTCAGAGGGGGATTTTTCTCTCCCAACAGAGATATGTACAGGAGCTCTTAGTGTCTTTTGAGATGGAAGATTGTCGGGCCCTCTCTACTCCTATGGATCCGAAATGGAAGACCACTTCCCATTCAGCTTCTCCTTTGGCGGATGCGTCCCGCTATCGACAGTTGATAGGGTCTTTGATTTGGCTTCTCAACACTAGGGTTGATCTATGTTTTGCTGTTGGGCTCTTGGCAGGGTTCATGAGTGAACCTAAGACGGTGCATTGGCAGGCTGCTCAGAGGATACTTCGGTATCTGAGGAGGACGTCTGATTTGGGGATTCATTACCCCGCAGGGACAGATGGGTCAGATCTTGTACTTGCAGGTTGGAGCGACTCGGATTGGGCCGGTGACGTGGACCATAGGCGGTCTACAACAGGTTACTGCTTTACTTTGGGTGCAGGTGTTATTTCATGGAGTAGCAAGAAGCAGCCCACTGTAGCCCTTTCGTCCACTGAGGCGGAGTATCGGGCCGCGTCTTCCACCACATGCGAGGTTGTGTGGCTTCGGAGATTGTTGGAGGAGCTTGGGTGCCCCCAGACTCGTCCTACATTGCTGCAATGTGACAATGAGAGTTGCATTGCCTTGGCAAGGAACCCTGTTTTTCATGCCCGGACAAAGCACATTGAGATCCAGTACCACTTCATCCGAGAAAAGCTTCTGGATGAGACCATCACTGTGGAGTATTGCAAGACGGAGGACAATCTTGCGGATTTGTTTACGAAGGCGCTTCCTCAGGCTCTCCTTTGGCAACATTCCAGATCCCTCAGGCTTCTGCCCTGTCCAGGCTCTGAGAGGGGGTGTTAGAGTTCATAGCCTGACTTGGAGGGCAGCTGCACAGTCAGACGGACTGTGCAGTCGGACTGCCACGTGGCAGTCCGACTGCCTGCAGCCCAGTCGGCTGCATTTAATGCAGCCGACTTATTCCAGGCTGCGCCCTATTTCTGGCGCCCCAGTTTGTGGCAGTTTTCGGCTATAAATACCCGACGTTTCCAGCAGTCTGGCCACTCTTCTCTGTCGCAGATTACAGACCGGTGCCGTGCAGATTTCTGTCTCTGTTCACAGATTTCAGACAGCAGACAGTGCAGACTGCAGCAGACTTCGAGGTGGACAGCAGGTCGCATCGTCGAGGTGGAGACACGCAGTCCAGCGCACTGCGCCCGTGTATATCTTTGTATTCAGCATTCTATATACAGCAGATCTTCATCGTCCACTGTCTCTTTCTCTCCCTTCTCTCTCTGCGTTCTCTCTCTCTCAGTCCTACGCTTCCGCACCGCTGCACTCTGACAGATCAATGGAGGAAAGCAATGGAGCAGGAGCTAGAGTCAATTGAGAGCAATGGCACTTGGTATCTTGTGCTAGCCCCTCCTCATAAGAAAATCATTGGAGTCAAATGAGTCTTCAAGACCAAGTACCACAATGATGGCACGTTGGATAAGCACAAGGCCCTCCTTGTTGCTGAAGGCTTTGCACAACACCCAATGTAAACGCCCCGAACAATGTAGTATGCTTAACAATTATGATTTTCGCTTGTCTTCGACATTTAATATAAAAGAGAATGAACACTTAAAGCTGAAAATGAAAATTACTCACAAAATTACAGCCATGAAAATGTAAAAGTAATGGAGACAAGATTGAGGGTTGAAGATGGGCAAACCTCCCCCCCCCCACCACCCCCCCCCGCCCCCCCGAAGGACATGAGTTTACAGCAAAGAAAAATTATGCTGAATGAAGAAAAACGAGCTCTTATTTATAGGAGAGGGAAGAGCTAGTACAAAAGGGGAAAGTGGAGTAGCACAAGACAAGTGTCCAGCCACATGTCATGAGATGTGACAAGTGGTGGGACACTTGGAAACTTGTGTGACAAGTGTCTTGACACTTGTCTCTTCTCTATGTCCTTCCTTTTTGGGCTGAATACTGTCAAGAATGGAAACAACCAAATTTAGTAAGCACAGTCAAGGTACAGAATTTACTAACCCTATACGGAGGCCTATTTGGTGAGATGAACTTGGCTGAATCAGCCCTTTTCCTAACAGCTCATTCACATGGCTCAATATCTCTTTCTGTTGGGCTGCACTAACCCTATACAGAGGCCTATTTGGTGGGCTACTACCTGGCACCAAATCTATCGAATGATCCTCAGACCTCTTTGGTGGCAACAGTGATGGTAATGAGTCAGAAAAACAATCACTGAACTGAGACAAGAAAGCGTACCTATCTCTATTTAACATAGAGAAATTTGACTCATCATTATCCTTGACATCACGTGCAAAAATCAAGTACGCAGAAAGATGATTCTTTATTACAGATGTAATGGCAGAAGCCGATACAACAGGTACAGACTCTCCTTTAAGCTTCACATCAAGCACATGAGTCTTTTCCCTATGTTCCAAAGTCAATGTCTTGTTAAAGGCATCCAACACACCATGCTTTCTGAACATCCATGGCATTCCCAACAAGACATCACAGCCTTCAAGTGGCATGATATAAAATTCTTATGCATCAACATAAGACTGTATATGAAGACGAAGCTTTCCAAGAATGGGTATCACAGACTGAGTGACCAGGACATGCCAACCCTGCCTCTGCTGTGTAGCCCATCTCATCTACTCTGATGCCCAAAGTAGAAGCCAACTCTGGCGAGATAAAGTTTGCCTTAGCTCCAAGATCAAAGAATATAAGTACATGTTGATCCCTAACTTTACCCCAAGCTCTGCAAAGCTCATTAGCATCCGAGTGTGGCTTGTCTCCCGACATATCTGGCACTAAACCTGCTGAAGGTTTGGGCTTCTTTCCTTTCCCGTCCTCTTTATCATCATCAGCTGGTCTCTTATTTTTGTCCGGACAATTAGACGCAATATGACCAGTCTGCTCACAGATAAAGCACTTCCTCTCAGCCATTAAAACCTTTCTCTCTTCAAGAGACTTACGCACAAAAGGTTTCTTCTGGTCCTTTGACTGCTGTCCAAAGAACTTGGCTGGCTTCTTCTTGAACTGCCAAGGTTTACCTGTGCTTTGAGAAATCTGAGAAGTCTGTTTACCAAATGGCTTCTTTGCTGAAAATTTCTCAGGTTTGTCCTGTTTAATGCTGCCCCCAAAACCACTTGACTATCCCAACAATAATGCATTTCCTGTGGTGGCATTCTCAATTAACTGAGTCAAAGTGGTGACCTTTGTCTTTGTACAATAATTCCGGAGTTCCCTGGGCAGCCCACAGCAATATTTCTCTATCTGCTCAATCAATGGCACAACCCTGTAAGAAGTGACTGGAAGCAAAGCCTCCCAAAACTTCTTGTTATAGTCTTCCAGATCCTTGCATTTAGATGCATCCAAATTGTGCCAAGCTGACATAACATCGATCTCAAATTCATTGGTCAACCAAGCAGAAGCAAATACTTGCTTAAAGTAAGTCCAAGTGGCAGGAGCCTGTCCTTGCATCAACAGTGTACTCCACCACTGACTAGCATTGTCCTTAAGAAAGGTGGCAACTTTCCGGACCTTAGAAGGCTCTGTAAAGTTCCCTTGCGGCATCAAACTGCTGTAAGAAAGAGAAAGCCTTAGTCCAATCTTCAAATCCTCGAAAGATATCAAACTGTACGACTGCACCACCTTCCTTGTATGGCTTTGGCTTCTCATGAGCCATCAAAGGGTCCGTAGGACATGCCTGTAACATAGGAACACTAACAAGTGGCATGGGAGTTGCCGGACCACTGACTACAAGGCTTGTAGACACAATACTTGCTTGCTGATTTTGATAACCAGCCATACCAAAAGTGCCCTGTGGCATGCCAAAACTGCCCTGAATACCCTGACATCCAGGCTACATGCCTATATTACCATACATGGGGTTTGGCATAAAACCATGTGTGCCCCCAAACACTATTCCTAGTACAAAAATCTGGTTTCCACGCGCATAACCAGCCATACTCTGAAATACAAATCCACCTCCAAAGTACCCAGGATGTACAGAGGTCGGTGGGAAAACCTGTAGTAAAGCCTGAAAATTGTTTCCCTATCCATTTAAACCAACATTTGGCTGCTGTAAAGTGGCGGGCTGAACTGGCAATGCCTGTGTAACTAGCGTTTCCACCACCTGTTCCTGGACAGTCGTAACCAATCTTGGAGTCTCCATTGACTCCGCAAGCTTCCTTGGTGTTTCCACTGAATCTGCAACATGCTTACCCTTATCTTGGACCTCTACTGGATCTGAAATCTTTGCAGATTGCCCAACTTGCTGTAAAGGAAGGGAAGGCAGCAAAAATGTCAAAAACCTTGGATTCTGCATCACTTGAGTAAACATACTCATAGCAGCAACTAACTGAGTCTTGAAAATGTCTTCATCCATAGAAGAAGCCGTAAGAACTTGTGGCTCAACCATAACAGGAGGAGTAACAAACTGTGGAGGTCTAGAAGACTCTCCTACCTCATGAACAACAAGAATCTCCTGTGATGAAGACGCTTCCTCTCTAGGGTCTTCCTTTCTATCAGCCATAATGCACAATTCTGTGTCTTACACCCAAACAAACCCCGGCTCGCTCTTTAGGGAAAAAGTGATTTGGTCCCGGCAACGGAACCATGAAACCGGCCTGTTCACTAGGAAGGGCAGTAGTGTATAACCAAAATATATATAAATGCTTTCACCCAATTCACAGTCGCCCACTTTACCTGAACCTAAAGATACAGAATCAAGAAGACATACAGGAAGCTAGAATGCTCCTATTGTGACATAGACACCCTGTTGGCCCCTAAGTCAGGCGCCCCTTGCGATATTTCTTTATTTTTAAAAGAGAGAAAGTACAATGGGCTGTCTTTCACCTATTCTGGGTGAAATTTGGCAGCATAACAATACAATTACTGACCCAAAACAAGTTGACCAGGAGGGGAAACTCTGCCCAAGTCTGAAACTTCTGATTAGAGTGCAAAATTGACCATTTCAGCCTGCTGTAATTACTGGTTCAGACCTGTTTTCAGCTCATACTGTTCCCTGTACTGTTCTCCAACATCTGTGCCAAGTGCCCCTTGATTCTGACATCAATTGGGCTCTGAAATAACCTCTGAACAGTCCAAAAACAGCACTGGTTTAGTGCTATTTCAAACACTTGCTTGGTGAGGTTACCACCCTCACCTGTTCCTGCTTGGGGACAGCAAACAACTGCTCCTGTTCCAGGAGAAAGGAGGCTCTTGCCTCATGCAAAAACAGCATATTCCCACACAACTGTACATGAATCAGAAGAAAGGCCCTTGATTCTGAAGCATAACCATACTGTCAGGGGGAGAGAGAGAGAGAGAGTAGGGAACAAGCTCAGCCCTCTGTGCATCATGGACAAGGTAGGCAAGCTCTCAAATCTTCTCCATCAGCAACTGTTCCTCCTTCTCAAATGAGCCCCCCCAAAGGCCCAAAAACTGCACACCAGCCCCTCTTTAAAGAGGTAAGTGCACAAATTTGTGCCAAATGGCAGCACTGGAAGGTGTTTCCCATTCTAGCCTTCCGGTCTAAAATTCTCCATCCTCGGTGCGAAATTTGACCTCGGCACAGACCAGAGGATTAATCCTCGTGCAAAAACGAAGATAATGACGCGAACAGATTCTAGGGTCCAAAAATAGTAACTCCCTAAATTTTAGGAGTTGCTTCCATTGCATCCCCACTAGTCTTCTGACCATCTTTGCAGACTATGGCTACATCCAAATTTATAATGTAGCTCAACTAAAAGTGAATTTCCACTAATGACCCCACATGGACTAATCTCTTGGAGATTTGTCCATCTTCACTTTGAACTAGTCTCTTCCACACTAGTTCTTCAACACACTTGTCCATATACATTTTCACAAGTCTCTTCCAGACTTGTCAATCTACAGTGCCATCAGTCTCTTCCAAACTTATACTAGACCTTAACTGTCCAGTCTTGACTCGCTAGACATTCCCGTCCGTTTCACATACTGGCCATGCAACTCAAGCATTTAGATTTCAAGAGGGATCCTTCCAAAAAGAAAAACCAAATAAAGTAGTAATAAAGAAATCAACAAAAAGGTAATAGTTGTCACAGTCTTGTGACATCTAGCCCACACTTCAAGGCATCAATCCTTTCTGTGTGCGAGTCTAATCCTGCTATGCGTGAGTTCTGGTCACAGGCGCCCAATCGGCCATATAGGTGGAAGTGTGAACTATCTTTTCTCTAACCCACCGCATGGGTCCACCATGACCTGTGACCACTCAACATCAGTAGCCAGCTCCAATGCACTTTTCTTTATGTCTAATTAGTGTAAAGGAAACAAATTTAATAAATCATTATATAGACAAATTAATGAAAAAGGATACAAATTCTGTTTCTATAGAGTTGTGACAGCCCTCTGGCTTTTATTCAACTGTCCTCAACTGAAAAGCTTCTTGATATGGCTGAAGAATGTCTGGGTAATCCTTCATGAATTTTTCATCTACCCACTGTGCATCTGTTGTGGGTAGATTCTTGATTTTTAGTAAGAATTTTCGTGTCACAAGGCCACTTTTCGTGGTTCGATCCTTGCAAAACAAAATCTGTTCAGGTTCCAAGAGTTGCTTTGTTTCTTAAACTTCTGGGGAATCTTCAATAATGGGTTCCTTTGGTTGTGGTCCTATGTAAGGTTTTAGTAAACTTACATGAAAAGCATTGTGTATTTTCCAATGAGTAGGAAGCTCAAGTCGATAAGAAACTTCATTTATTTTCTCAATCACTTTGAAGGGTCCAAAGTATCTACTGGAGAGCTTTGGGAAAGATGAATTTGACCGGAATCTTGTTTGAGCCTGCTTTTATCAAACTTTAGCAAGACATATTGACATTTTTCAAAAGCCAAAGGTCTTCTTCGTTTATTTGCTTGCTTCTTTTGTCGCTCTTGGGCAACTTTGATAGTGGCTCGAACTTGATCCATTGCTGTTTTTAAATCTGAAGCAAACTCATCAGCAGCAAAAATCTTATCTTTAGTGCAAATAATTGGAGGAGGAATCACTTTACCCTGTACTATTTCATTTAGAGCTTTCCCTGTGGATGAGTGCACTGTATTGTTGTAAGCAAACTCCAATAATGGAAGATATTTCTCCCATTGTGACTTATGTTCACTAACATAAGCATTCAACATATCCAAAAGAGTGAGATTCATCACCTCTGTTTGGCCGTCAGTTTGAGGATGAAAAGTTGAGGAGAACTTTCAAGTGGTTCCCAAATTCTCAAATAAAGCACGCCAAAAGTTACTTGTGGATTTGGAGTCTCTATCTGAAATTATCTCAAAAGGCATACCATATAATCTGAAGATATGTTGAATGAAAAGTCTTGCAGCTTGTACGGATTTCAATGTTTTATGACATGGAATAAAATGTGCTTGCTTGCTGAATCGATCGATTATGACCCAAATTATATCATGACCTTGAGGTGTTCTTGGAATACTTCAGATGAAATCCATTGTGATAGATTCCCATGGATCTTTGGGCACTGGAAGAGGTTGCAACAATCCTGGAGTCTTCTGCCTATCATACTTGGATTTTTGGCATACTAGACAAGCCTCAATGAAGTTATGTGTATCTCTTCGTAATGTTGGCCAATAAAAGTAGCGCTCGATTGCACTTAGAGTGGCTGTCCTCTCTCTATGCCCTGCATAAGGGGGTTCATGACTTTCTTTAAGCACCTTTTGTCGAGCAGGAAGAGTGACACAAAGGCGATTGTTCATGAGAAGGTAACCATCTTTAATAAAATAATCTGGATGAGAACCTCCTTGCTGTAAATTTGACCAAATTGCTGCAAAATTAGTATCTTCATCATAAGTATTCTTCATCGTTTGAAAATCTTCATGATGAGCCACTGTAATAGTTGCAATGCGAGGCACTCTAGAAAGTGCATCAGCAACTACATTTTGTTTCCCTGGAGTGTACATAATTTGAAAATGAAACATAGACAAGAAATTTTCCTGTCTTGCATGTTTCTCCTGCAAATGCTTTTGAGTCTTGAAATACTTCAAGCTCTGATGATCAGTTTTAATAAGGAATTCATTGCCTAAAAGATAATGTTTCCATATCTTCAAAGCATGAACCACTGCTAAGAGCTCCTTTTCATAAATGTCATACCATTTCTCCACATCATTTAGACGGCGGCTTTCAAAGGCTACGGCATGGCCTTCTTGATTTAGCACTGCACCAATACAATCACCGCAAGCATCTGCTTCCACCACAAATGGTTTTACCAAATCTGGAATGATAAGAACAGGTCCAAAAGTAAGAGTTGTTTTCAACCTTGTGAAGGCTGTCTTCTCTTTTTCCTTCCATTGGAAAGAGGTCTTCTTCTTTGTAAGGTCATGAAGTGGAGAAGCCATATGTGCAAAATGCTTGATGAAGCGGCGATAATAAGAGCATAAGCCAAGAAACGATCGCACCTCATGTACATCATGAAGATGAGGCCATTCTTGGATTATCTTGATCTTTTCAGGATCCATCTGAATCTCTTCAGAAGAGATGACATGCCCAAGGTAATTTATTTTATGCATGAAAAATTCACTCTTTTTACCATTTACCAAGAGTTGATTTTGTTGAAGTAATTGTAGAACAATCTCCAAGTGCTGATGATGCTCCTCTTCATTCTTGCTAAAGACAAGAATATCATCAAAGAAAGTACCGACATATTGTCAATGCTCTCTAAAGATGCGCTCCATCATTCGATTAAAGGTAGCTGGTGCATTGGTTAATCTGAAAGGAACCACCAAGAATTCATAAAGACCGTATGAAGTGCGGAAAGCAGTTTTATGTACATCTTGTGGTATTACCCTAATTTGATGATAACCACTCTTTAGATCAATGCGGTTGAAAACCTTTGAGCCTCCTAGACGATCCAAAATGTCATCAATTCTGGGAATAGGAAACCGATTCTTCACAGTGATTTTGTTGAGGGCTCGATAATCAATGCACATCCTGAATGTGCCATATTTCTTTTGAACAAGAAAAACCAGTGAACAAAATGGTGAGCTACTTGGCCTAATTAGCCCACGGTTGAGTAGGTCTTCGACTTGCTTTCTGATTTCTTCTTGTTGAGGACGGCTCACACGGTATGGTACTATATTAGAAGGAGAACTGCCCAGAATAATATCAATATGATGGTCTTTTGGCCTTTCTGGGGGAAGCTGATAAGGAAGATCTTTTGAAAAACAATCTTTATACTTTTCCAAGAGCTGAAGTTGCTCTTGGTTTTCAGCATTCATATTATCTTTTACATCAGTGACATAAAGCAAACAACATTGAACACAATCCTTAATTGCTCTAGAGACTTGCATATGGCTTACCATAGGTATGGTGTCTCCAGAAACTCCAGCTTGGATCTCGTACTTCTTGCCTTTGTTGGTGAGTTCTATCTTCTTTTTCTAAGAGAAGATGGTTGAATCTACTCTATGATTCTAGGGCATGCCAAGAATCACATCACAACCATCAAGATCTCCGATACAGAAGGTATCTTCGTCACTGTAGCCTTGAATTTGAAACTTGAGCTTGCCAATGTAGCGTATCACAATCTTCATTGTGTCACCTTCATCGGCATTTAAAGCTTAGCGAACTTTTGTTGGAGTGTCCATCTCTTCATTCTTTAATCCAAGCTCTTTAGCTAATTGCAAGGAAATGACATTTTCATTCACCCCAAGATCTATTAAGAATAGTGCTTGCTTACCTTGCAACTATCCCCAAGCTTTTAATAATTTGCGCATCTCTGGAGTGTGAGTTGTGTTTGCAACTACATCACTGATAGCATTGATTTTCATTGGTGACTTAGGCTTGTTGTCAAAAACCTTGCTTTGTCCTTTGTTTGGGCATTGCTTCTCTATGTGGCCTGTTTGTCCACATTTAAAGCACTTCCCTTCTTTCATGAAGTGCTGCTTTTCTTCTTCGGAAAGTTGCTTTGCTTGTGGGTATAGATTGGAGCAAATTTGAGGAGCATTAGGAAGTGCATAGGGCTTCATCTTCTTTTGATTTGATGGCTGCTTTTGCCGCTGTTTTTGTCCTTCATTTGGGGCTAAATACACCTCATCATCAGCTACTCTCTTCTTATCATTCTTTTGGAATTATTTGTTGCTATTGTACTCCATTTCCCATGTCTCAGCATGGTCAATGAGTTCCCTGAGACTAGAAAAATGATAATGATTAAGAGCAGTATGAAGTTTAAAATGCAAACCTCCTTGAAACTTCCTAAGCTTTTCCGAACTGCTGATCTTTTTGAAATGTTGGACCTTCAAAAGTAGCTCCCAAAATCTCTTGGTATAGTCACCAAGTGACTCGTTTTTCCTTTGCCAAAGCCGATCCCGTTTCATTCTTACATCTCTTTTGAAATGAACAGGAAGAAATTGGCTTTGTATCATGTGAACAAAGGACCGCCATGATTTTGGGGTAGCATGATCATATTCCAACCCCGTCCACCAAGTATCGGCTAAGTCGGTCAAATGTAAAGCTGCAAACTTAATCTTTTCTTTTTCTTTATACTTGTCACGACTATACAAAATTTGAAATTGACGAATAAACTTCAGAAGAAAATCAGGATTTCGAGAACCATCATACATACTGAACTTGATCTTCTTTTCAAGTTGAGATAGTGACTTAGTCTTCTTCTTCTTCTTCTTATGCCTTCGTCCATGCCTGGATCTTGAGGTTGAAGATGATGAAGTGCTTGATGGGGATGAAGATGGAGACGAGGGTGAAGAATGTTGATGCCTTTGACGATAATGAGGTCTTCCACGAGAAGGATGTGACTCTTTGTCACTAGAAGAGGGTCCATCAGAGTAGGCGTCAGATGACTTTGAAGAAGAGGATGAGCTTCGACGCAATCTCTTTCTTTGTCTTGAAGTAGAATGGAACTGCCTCTTAGAAGTAGTTGGACTTCTTGATTGGCTCCTTTCATTGGTTTGGCTTTGTCTCCTTAAAGCAGATGGGCTTCTTTCCTTGAATTCTTTGGGATTCTCAACTTTTTCTAGTTTGAGAAGTTGCTCACGAATTTGCTGATTCTTCTCTCTAAGACTTTGAATGGCTTGAAGGATAGCACTCGACTGATCCATTTAGACTCTAAGAAAAATATGCTCAAGCACTCAATGCAAGGGTTGAAAACAAACAAACTTATAATTGTAAGCACTACTAGTGTTGAGGTGAGGACCGAGCCAAGGCTCTGATACCATTGTAAACGCCCCGAACAACGTAGTATGCTTAACAATTATGATTTTCGCTTGTTTTCGAGATTTAATATAAAAGAGAATGAACACTTAAAGCTGAAAATGAAAATTACTCACAAAATTACAGTCGTGAAAATATAAAAGTAATGGAGACAAGATTGAGGGTTGAAGATGGGCCAACACCCCCCACACCCCCCCCCCCCGCCCGAAGGAATGTGTTTCTGCTCAACCCAAGTCCCTTAGGGAAGAGCTCAGTTACAATCAACCTGAGAGTGAGGAGAAGTAATTCTCACTCTCACAAGATCATGCAAAGATGTACAAACACACATGCATTATCTATTATGCAATGATTAGAACTGATTTCTTTACAGTATGAGAGAAGAAAGAGGGGAAATCAGCATTTCTCCATCGTTGATCAGCAGTACATGGATAGGGCTTGCTTCTTGTTGCTAAAATGGAAGAAAGAGCTCGAGAATGAGGTGCTGTAATGAATTTACAGGCTTGCTGTCCTGTAAAACAGCAGTGATAGAAGAGGGAATATGGAGGAATTTGATAATGGAGAAGTGAGGGCTGATGATGGGGATGGATGGGGCCAGTTTCTGGCTATCTGTGGGTGTTGTACATGAGTTTACAGCAAAGAAAAATGATGCTGAATGAAGAAAAACGAGCTCTTATTTATAGGAGAGGGAAGAGCTAGTACAAAAGGGGAAAGTGGAGTAGCACAAGACAAGTGTCCAGCCACATGTCATGAGATGTGACAAGTGGTGAGACACTTGGAAACTTGTGTGACAAGTGTCTTGACACTTGTCTCTTCTCTATGGCCTTCCTTTTTGGGCTGAATACTGTCAAGAATGGAAACAACCAAATTTAGTAAGCACAGTCAAGGTACAGAATTTACTATTTTTAGAATGTCATTCCTATTTTTTAGGACTAGCATTTTTAGGCTAATTCAAGGCTCCTAAAATTTAGGGACCTCCTAAAATTTAGGGACCCCCTAATATAGGTGTCCTATGAAAGCTTTTTCCGTGTACATCGCAAAAACGGTATCAGAATCTTCATGTGACTTTCCTATGCAAAGAAATGTGCATTTCAAGCTTTCAGCCCACACATGCACATTGTACAAGCATTTCATGATCATGCCATCTTGTTGATTGTAACTGTCTGTTTTGGCGAATCTAGCCCACACTTCAAGGCATCAATCCTTTCTGTGTGCGAGTCTAACCCTGAAGTGCGAACTATATTTTCTCTAACCCACCGCATGGGTCCACCATAACTTGTGACCACTCATCAGTGGCCAGGTCCAATGCACTTTTCTTTATGTCTAATTAGTGCAAAGGAAACAAATTTAATAAATCATTATATAGACAAATTAATGAAAAAGGATACAAATTCTGTTTCTATAGAGTTGTGACATCCAAGCATTGATTTCCATGATACTTTTGCTCCTACAGCTCGGATGGCTACTATTCGCATAGATCTTACTTTGGCTAGCCATAGGCAATGGCCAGTCTATCAGCTAAATGTGAAGTCTGCCTTCTTGACTGGAGAGTTGGAGGAGATCTATGTTGAGCAACCTCTAGGCTTCGGTCTTTCTAATGGTACAATGTACAAGTTGAGGAAGGCTCTCTATAGCCTTAAGCAGGCTTCCCGCACTTGGAATGAGAAGATTGACTCATTTCTCCAAGAGAAACTGGGGTATCAGTGTTCCAAAGCTGACCCCCAGCTGTATGTATACACCTCCGATGGAGGTTGTGTTGTTTGTCCTTTATGTGGACAACTTGATTGTGAAAGGTGACCATACTCAGATAGTTGAGTAAATATAACACTTTATGAGAAGTTTGAGATGACAAATATGGGATTTCGTCACTTCTTTCTCGGTCATGAGATTCTCCGTGGGGGATCTTTATTTCCAAGCAACAGTATGTACAGGAGCTCTTGACTACATGTGAGATGGAGGGATGCAAATCTCTTATGACTCCTATGGACCCGAATTGAAAGGCTCCTACTCATTCCCATTCTTCTTTGGAAGGATGCTACCCATTATAGATAGTTGATTGGTTCCTTGATTTGGCTTCTTAATACTCGTATTGACTTATATTATGCTATAAGTGTGCTAGCCAGGTTCATGAGTGAACCCAAGATGGTGCATTAGCAGGCTACTCAAAGGATTTTGTGGTTCCTACACAAGAAACTCCTAATCTTGGGATCTAATATTCCGCTAGTACAAGTGTCACAAACTTTGTACTTACAAGATGGAGTGATTCAAATTGGGTTGGCAATGTGGATCATCGGCGATCCACAACAGGTTATTGCTTTACCTTAGGTGTTGGCGCTGTTGGATGGAGCAATAAGAAGCAACCCACGGTTACCCTATCCTTGATTGAGGTGAAATATCGAGCAGCATCTTCTACTACATATGAGACAGTGTGGCTTCGCAAGCTCTTGGAGGAGCTTGGCTACCTACAGAGAGGTCCTACTATTCTACAATGCGACAATGAGAGTTGCATTGCTTTGGCCAAGAATCCTGTGTTTCATGCTCGTACGAAGCATATTGAGATCCAGTACCATTTCATTCGGAAGAAGATTCTAGATAAGACCATTTCTCTAGTCTATTGCAAGACAGAGGACAATCTTGCAAACTTGTTTACCAAGGTGCTTCCCTGGGCTTTACTTCGACAGTACTCCAAATCCCTTAGCCTTTTGCCATGTCCACGATCTGAGAGGGGGTGTTATAGTTGGACGTTCCCTAGACAGGCAAGAGCAACAAGAGCAGTAGGAGAAGGTGACACGTGGCAAGCAGCAACTAACATGGCAATCAGACCGGCTAGTAGGACTGATTGTTGACTAGTCAACTGCATTTAATGCAATCGACATGGTATTTTTTGTCATTTTTTGCTGGCCTATTTATTGGCCCTAGTTTTTACAATCCTCAATTGTGCTCCCAAATTTCAGGCTACAGACCATGGAGATTGCCCTCGGGCCTGACAAAGACTAAGATCTTCGAGGTGGAAACATATGCAGACATTCTCTTTGCACCCGTGTATATTTTTGCATCCTTATACAGCATTCTTCATTGCAGATTCTCTCTCTCTCTCTCTCTCTCTCTGTGTGTGTGTGTGTGTGTGTGTGTGTGTGTGTGTGTGTGTGTTCACTCTTTGTCTTGGTCATTCGCTTCTGCATTGCTTCACTCTGACAATATTAATACAACACAATGTGTAGGTGGGCCAGCCTCAAAATAGGACAAAAATGTAGGTCAATCAATAATATATGTGCCACTCTCAGAAATGTAATGCACTCACACTATAAGCCCATGCAACCATGATATGTACATCACTAACATCTTTATCCCGTTCATAAGAACTATCCCATATGGACTATATCCTTTATAAGGACAATCGACAAGGAACAACTTTTTTTTTTCTCTTTGGGCTTCTTCCAAAAAATTTAATGTGTTAATTATCTATATTTATCCCTCTTTTTGCGTGCATACACATAGATATAATACCAACATAGTACCATACAGAATCATACCAAATCAGCTATAGTATACATCCACCCACTACATCACATGTATACATCTAGTATTCCTTTTATTTCGACCATGTCTTGCACTTGAAATAGGCCCAGATTATGGGAAAAAACTCAATATTCCATCTCCGCATTGTTCAAAAACAAATATGCAAAATAAAATATAAGTTTTGATATACCTACCTATATAAACGTCACCAACATGACAATCGAAAGAGCCATACCTACCGTATGCACAGTATTATTGTATCTACTATAAGCAATGACTCGTTGAAGATGATCCAAAAAAGATCTAGAGCTGCCCATAATGAGGACCAATGATGAATGATCTATTCCAAATTTGGAGACTACCTTTGGACATGTTGGGATTGTTCTTGGAAATTGTCACTTAACATCAAAAGAATGTGCAATTAAAGAAAATGGTTGGATTTCAAAACTCAGCTACTACTGAACCAAGAGTAAAAGGAAAGCTTGGAAGTTGAATGTTAAGCTTATCGACTATATTCTGTATATTTTCATAAATTGTCTACGTATGGCTTACCAAAACTCTAGAAGACTTGTGATGTTTTTCATGTGAGTCAACTAAAAAGCGATCCATTGATAAGCATTAAGAATAGTTCCAATGCTAATCAGATGTTCTTCAGTTTGAAGAGTGGAATAAACTTCTCAAGTAAGCTTCCTTAACAACACATATCATTCTAATTACAATATGAAGATGCCAACCCCTCAAGGGATACAGAAATATCATGAAGATTATAAAGTCTTCATAGTGATCAAGGCAGTTATGCAGCCTAGGCTCACAACTCTTCATTCGCATGATAATGGATTAATCTCTGAAACATGCAGTTTTGGGAACTGCAAATTGAAGAGTATTGAAGAGTGATCAAGGTAGTTCCGGGTCCAAGATCGGTGCAGCATAGGCTCAGAAAACTTCTTTCACATGATAATGGATTAACTGCTGAAATTTCCATTATTTGGAACTGCAGATTGTTTGTAGTGGATGCATGTTTGCTTTCCTAATTGAAAATCAAAGTCTTTGTTCAGATCAGTACAAGGGGTGGCGGTGCCACATGGGTACCCACAAGGTTTGAAATACAAGTCTGAGCATATGTATTGAAAGAATGAAAGAATATAAAACTCTTGTAGTGTGGGGAGAAGAATACTTAGGTGATAAGGACCCTCATGATTTCATTAATTATTAATTGATGATAAGGACCCTCGTGATTCCATTGATTACAAACATCCCTTCAAGATTCATCCTAGAAATGGATCCGAGACATACAATTTATTTTGATATTAATTATTGAGCTGATAAGATAAGACGGAATATTCTGACAAAGGAATGTACGATCCAGGCCAACAATACATGCCTAAAAAAAGTGAACACCAATCGATAAGCACTGGCATACAATTACCTGGTTAAGATCATGCAACACATTGAAATATGTAGCTAATTATCACAGACAAAACTTGAAAAATGATTGTGCAGCACAGTAAATCATGTAGCTGACGATCACAGACAGAAGTCGCAAACTGTTGAGAGATACTCAAATGAACTAACCATCGGCTGCGAACAAAGCTCGACGCCGAAACGGTTCAGAGCGCGCGCAGTCAAGGTCTCTGGAGTGGCATCATCCCCTGTGTAAATAACGCAGCGAAGATGGGGGGCTGCTTGTTGGATGGCTCGGACTGCGCACCACAGCACTCGTTCTCCCCCACCGCCATCGTTTGTGTAAGGATGAAAGATCCCTACAGCCTGCTCCTTCCTCTGGTGGCTTCGAAACCGATGCCACAGAGCACCCGCCACGAAACAAAGGAGACCAGATATCGCTATTATGGAAAAAGCCATTGATTGTGTCTGCCTATCTCTCTCAACTGACTAGCCCTCGCTAGTTTCTCGTGGTCCTTCCTGCCTACATGGATTGTAAAAGTAACAAAACAATCTTAATAATGAGAGAGATATACATTCACTAAGAAAAAGGAAAACAAAATAGAATGACCCAAGTAGGAGCATTTAAGTTCAATAAAACTTATATATTTTTATTTAAAATTCAAGCTATAAATATAGAGAATTCATAGAGGTAATTGTACTAGTGATCCTCATTATGGTTACTAACATATTACAACTATTATACTATTGGTATAGTTGTAGTATTAGTCTATGTACTTCCATCAGAAATCACATTTAAACCCCAGCATTTTCCCAATTAGTGTTTATTCTTTTTGAGCCAATACAGAACATCTAGCCTTGATCCTGTGGAGGCTTTCTCTCATATTCTGTATGTTTTCTTGTCATATTATAATTGGAATAATTCTAAATCTTAAAATTAAAAACATTCTCTACAAACATCCAAAATTAATAGTTTACGTAGACATTAAACCTCAATTTTTCATGAACATTATAATACTAAGAGAACCTATATAAAGAAGGATTTCCTTCATAGATGCTTTCAACAGTTCTTCCTAAGCAAGTGATTGTTGCCAATCATTTATAGTGTTTGTTATACTTTATAATACTTGTATCTTACTACTATATTATTTTGGTTGTAGGTTCGGAAAGCCTCGAACCTCTAGAGGGCTTCCTGAACCTACAACCTTTTCCAAACCTCTTTTTTTAAATTAAAACCCCTCCCCTCCCCTTTCTCTCACGTGCAATCTCTCATTTTCTCTTCCCCCTCCCCTTTTTAATTAAAAGCTTCTCTCTCTCTCTCTCTCTCTCTCTCTCTCTCTCTCTCTCTCTCTCTCTCTCTCTCTCTCTCTCTCTCTCTCTCTCATATTACTTTTGGGCCGGCACCTATCTATGTCACGATGTTGTCAATGATGTATGCATCTTGGTTGGTTATATACTGAGCTCATGTTACATTGCTTAGTCCGTTGTGCCTTTAGTTTGTTTGTTTAGTTACCCGTGAGACCCACTCTATGCATGATGGTTATGCCTATGGGATGTATTTCAATATGATACATTGATCCTTTGACAATTCTTTGTGCCAGCTACATATTCACTCACTGCTAGTTAGAGCTATTCCCTGGCAGTTGTAGTTTGTCTTATGTCAGTGGTTGCCCCTCTTTCGCATTGATTTCTTATTGATGTACTTCATCTTCAGAATGTTGTAATTGCAGCCTCTCTCTCTCTCAATTAGATTAAACTTTTCGTTTAATTAAATATTTTTTAAACATAGTTTTTCACACACTTTGAGAGGGAGATAGAAGAAGGAGGAGGAGGATAAGGATAAAAAAAAGAAAAAAAGATGGAGAGAGGAAAGAAAAAAGAAAAGAGAATAGTCTTTTTAAAATTAAACCTTTCTTGATATAGTTTTTGAATTAGAGAGAGAGAGAGAGGAAATATATAATTTGAAAGAGAGAGAAAATAGGGGAGAGAAAGGGAAAGAGAGGAAAAAGAAAAATAGAGAGAGAATATAGAGAGAAAAGAGAGCAAGAGAAAAAAACTTGAGAGAGAGGAAAAGAAAAATAAGGAGAGAGAGAGAGAGAGAGAGAGAGCAAAATAGAAAAAAAGGGAGAGAGTGGGGGAATAGAGAGAAAAAGAATTATAGAGAGAGAAAATATAAAATTTAGGAGAGAAAGAGAGAAAAAGAAAAAAGGAAAAGAGGGGGGAGAAGAACAAAGAGAAGAAAATGAGGGAGAGAAGAAAATGAGAGAGAGAAAAGAAGAAGAAGAGAGAGAATTTAAACACACAAAGAAAGAGAATTATAGAGAGAGAAAAGATAAAATTTAAAAGAAAGAAAAAAGAAAAAATTAAAGAGAGAATAAGAGAAAAAAGAGGAGAGAGAGAGAGAGAGAGAAGAAGAAGAAGAAGAAGAAGAAGAAAGAGGAAGAGAGATGGGGGAAAAGAGGAAAGAGAAAAATATTTTTTTAATTTCAATATTTTTGAGAGAGAGGGAAAGGGAGAGAATGAGAGAGGGGGAAGAGAGAGAGAGAGAGAGAGAGAGAGAGAAAGAGGGGCCAAAGTGCCTACCTAATGCTCTAGATAGGCATGAATGCTCCAAAGATGAAAAGTTGCACCAACATAGAATAATGAGCATCCATTGAAGGCATCAAATAGCCTGCTTAGGAGTCCCAAGTTTCCTAAGAACACTTTTCTTACACAAAAATAGGAAGTCCAGTAGCAGCAGCCTTATACCACTACTCATCCTATACGAATGGACTCACAAAAATCAACCAAGGACATTGTCACACCCCACTAAGGTAAGGATTTAACGAAGGAGTTGACCTCAAACAACACAAGTAGCCACCCCATTTACTTAGCTGCTATTACTTTCCAACATGAATCTCAATAGTCCTCATAACCTTTGGCTGTGACAAAGGCCACATCCATGAAGGAGCGAGCCCTTGTTAGCCCACTCACAGAAATGATGTTTCAAGCACATCATTGTCATCTCCAAAACCCCCTAAGCGCATCAAGCCAAGAACACTCTTGAGGAAATGGCTGATGAGGTAGCATAACAAACCAATGAGCTACAATGATGTGTTTAGTTTGATTGGATGTAAAGCTGACATCGCTCACATGAGCATACGTTTACATCGATATTGGAAAATCGATAGACGAGCACAAAAGACTCTTAGAATAGCCATTAATGTGGGACAAGCAGCAACATATTTGCTCTCACTACATGACTATTGCCGAGGAAATCATGAAAGGTATGCCAAAAGCCATATCTAGAGAATTTCATCTAATTCCGTCTTTCCACACTACCCTCCATGAGATGAACAAGGCAAAACTAGAAGCATTTTATTGAAAAGGAAAAGGACAAGGTGCCTTTCTGCACAAATGGCATTCTAACCAAACTCTAGCATGTAAAATTGGCCATCAACTAATGATTGTAGTCAAGCAAAGAAAAACTATTTGGACCTTTTTGCATGACCCCACATATTTCTCTTCTACATCTATATGAGTGTTATCAATCATCCATGCTGTCAAACTTTTTGCCACTATCCAAAAACAACCCTTGTACGATAAACTTCTGGTAGAAGAAGACCTACACATGGCTAGCAGACTAAGAGTAGGAAGCATGGTGCTTGATATCAGTGTATATGTATTTTGCCTTACCCAAGATTTGACAATTCTAGATGGCTATGCATCACTTCAATAGAATCCTAACTTCTTCAAGTGGTTGACACCATGGTTGTGTGACACAAAACCTAGTCTAGCTCCTAATTTTGCCTTAGTGGCATCCATTCCTTCGTCAAAGAATGAAAGACAAAGCAACTCACCCATGACCTTGCCCCACATGGCTAGAACAATCATCCCACAAATCCACGCTAAGAATCCATACCTCTTAAAGGAACCACAAAGGCTCTAAAAGGGACGGATCACTGCTCTTAAAGACATATCCATAATGAACCAAAAATACACAAAATTTCCTTAATGCCAAGAATCATTTCAACCAAACCCAAGATTTAAGCCCCCGATTGCTCTCAATTGCTACAACTTCCAAAACAATTGACTTTGTCAGTACTATTTCCCATAAATAAGTGGAACCATAGCAATCACACTTCCCAATCATGACTAAACCCACCCCCTTTGCCAAGGAAAATTCTCCTAATACCTCAGAAAAGAGTGCTAGAACAACTCAAAGAGCCCTAAAGATTCAACCATTCTCAAGTCAAGCTCAACTCAACTAAAGCCCCTAGCTCAATTGAAATCTATCTTACGGCTACTAACATTAAAGAACATTGTAATAGAAATTGCCCACAATAAAAATCAACCACCACTAACTATTTGCCTTTAGGAATTGAGTGATAAAATCATGTTTCTTGCTTGTGTTTATGTCCTATCAAATGTTGGAATCCTCCCTAAAGATTTTGAGCATTACTTAGCATAGCCACTATCTTAGGAAAAGCAAGAACATCTTAGTGAGCAATATGGTGATCAACTAGATAACCTTCTACGACTCATTCTATAGGAGGAAGATGAGGAATGCCATTTGGTCCCCACATTCTGCAATCCATTATGCCCTACAACCATCAAGGAATTACTAGCACTAGAAGCAAAGCCAAAGAATGACAACTCATTCGAGCATGTATGATATACCATGAGAAGCTCAACGGTTGAACTTGAAAGCCATCTCAAAGTAAAGACAAGTCATTTGGAAATCTGAAATTGACCCAATACACGTGGCTTTGACTTCCCTTTGAGTACTTGACATTGTACGAGGAGTCACATTTACTAGACCTCTCTTAGACCTTCCCTTACTCGACAAAATCCTCACAGAAGAAGAGCTCCATATTATGAGCAAATTAAATCAAGGAGGTGTGGTACTTGACATTGCAGCATATTAGTCATCAGTGTTAGTGTCCATAGCATGGATAGTTCCAAAAGACAAGATTTTTAGACAAGTTTAGCCTATTTTTTATATTATTTATTGTAAATATTCTAAAAAGGTATAGAAAACTTCTAGAATAGGGTGACATGCACAAAGCAAGTGGCTTTTCAACCAGTTTGGGAGATCTCATTAAAAAAGAAGGGCTTTCGAATTTGTGCGACGCGCGATCATAGTTTTCAAGTAGCAAACAACACTTCGAATGGGAAGAAGAAGAAAGAGCAATTTGGTAGAATTCGTTTAAGGCATTCTAGGGTTTTACCCCCCTTTTGGAGCCAATGGAACCATCAAATTTGCGGTTTGAGTAGCAGAGAAGAAGGTAGTGTTTTGTGCATGCTTTTGGTCTACCAGGGAGCTCCAGAAGATCTAATGCTTGGAGATTGCTTCCGAGTAGTCCTAGACAAGGATTTCGTTTATCTTCTTCTCAGGTTCTATCAATACATAGTGCTTTGATTCATTGAGCTTTGTCTTTATCTTGTGTACCTCTTATATATTCTTTTTCTTCTCTTCTATCTCCTATTCTCTACTTCCTTCTCTCTTTGATCCCTGGTGGATATGACCTTTTGACTAAAACCCCTTCAACAATGGGCTCAATGGTTCTCGAAATAATGACTCCTAGGTATCACCCCTAAAGCGAACTTTGTCCTTTGTATAGTGCATAGGCTGTACATCTCTTATATTTTTATTGCATATACCACAATCTTCTTTGCAACACTATTCACTTTAGCATTGTCTACAATGCTCTTTTGCTTCTTCATAGGTAGCCTTTGTATCCACATAATCTTTAGAAACCAACTATATGCCTTGTAAATCTATGTCTTCTTCACTTTGTATCATAGCTTCATAAACCACCTTTTCTTTTTGTAATGTCTATAATTTCTTTTTGCTATTGCAAGGATTTCACCCAATCTATTTAGAATCCTCTCTTCCAAAACCTTTTTAAGATATGAGCCATCTCTATGTTAGAGAGTAGCTTGTAACCTAGTTGCTTTTCCTTTGGATTTTCTTGTTTCTTTTCTTTTTACTCTTTCTTCTTATGTACATCTTTCATGTTATGCTCTAAACTGGTCTAGCAAGAAGCGTAGATTGCTCAAGATGTGCCTTGCCACCCCCTCTAGCAACCAACCCTCTTTGAGGTCCCTAGATTCTCATAATCTCTTTTTCTTTTATCTTCCATTATTACTTATGTGTTCTACTACTTCACCAAATAAGCATAAACATAATAGGAATCCACAAGGGAATTCCACCTAGTCTTCTCTCTAATACTTTGACCTACATCATTTAGCTCTATCTTTGGCACTTTACCCTTACTTGCAGATTGCATGGCATGGGTCCATAGCTCTATTTTCTTACTTGCACCAAGAACTAGAGATGTCTCTATTTGCAACCCGTAGATAGCAACATCTACAACTGTATATGCATTTTGCACTTCTTTAGCTCTAGTTGCAGTGGAGGGTTCATAGCCTATAAAGACAAAATAATTTTATCTATAAGCAAAGATAATCACTCTACATGGTCTAATTGATCAAACTTCCTCTCAAACTCTCTTTGCAACTCTAGAGTATAAATGCCATTTCCAAGTTTATGAACCCACTTTAGGAAAATTTGCTTGGTTACTCTATCTGCATCTACTCTAAAAATACTTCTCTTCTAGAGCTCTCTCACTTAAAGCTAAACACACTATGCTTAAGATGATAGCTTAGGCAAACTCTTTTTGAGATGATAACTCAAGATCATTCTTTCAGCTTGGAAGAAGTCATCATAGCAAATACAAAGGAAACACTTGGAAATACTATAGAATACCCTAAAAAAATAGTATAGTTATGAATAAAACAATCCCAAACCACTTCAGCCCTCTTTCTTTGTCTTAAAGCTAAACACACTATGCTTAAGATGATAGCGTAGGCAAACTCTTTTTGATATGATAGCTCAACATCATTCTTTCAGCTTGGAAGAAGTCATCATAGCAAATACAAAGGAAACACTTGGAAATACTATAGAATACCCTACAAAAATAGTATAGTTATGCATAAAACAACCCCAAACCACTTCAGTCCTCTTTCTTTGTTAAAACCCTATGAGATCTCTTCAATTACATCCACACAAATACTTTTAGTAAGGTAAATACATCTTCCGATTTGTCCCAAAAACAATCTCATATAGATAGGCCTTTTTGGGGGCTAAAGGCACCTTCTAAAGAGGTAAATCACTTATCTTTTACTTTAACTCTATTAATCACAATAGTAAATAACTTGTTTATTTGCCTTGGCTTGCAATAATGGCTCAAAAATCTATTTATAATCATGTATAATAGTTCATGCCTACTTTTCACTATTGCTTTTCATGTTTTTTGCTTTCCAAACTCTTGATGCTTGCTTTTCCGGTATTCATTTTTCTTGTGCTTGGCTACAACTGGTTTTGATGATGACTTTCACATATGAACTTAGAATAGGGTCATCACGGTACTCGAATTGAAGCAAACAAACCTAATTAACAAGCAAGTGTGGGTAGAATTGCAAAAATCCCTTTAGAATAGTAAAAAATGCAAAAAATAATTGTAAACCCATCACTTTTTGATATTTTAAAGCTTGGAAGACTTGCACCACCCAAAATAAGTCCTGACACATTAGTAAAGGCCTTTGACAAGTTAATTTTGGTCACTTATATATTCGGCATATGAATTGGTACTTTACACTATGTCATTCACTAACTTACTCTTGATAGGTCATATAAATCAGTGAATAACAGATCCCATAGACACACACTAACACTAAGGAACATGCTTATTTTCACACTCTGGATATTTAGTGTCTCGACAATGTATCATCAGTGAGAGCTTATGAAAAGACAATGAGAGAATAAACTAAGATACTCTAAAATCTTTGATTGTCTCAATATAAGAGGATGTCTGCTGAATGATTAAACCACTTCCACACAATCCACAATGTTGACCAAATTCACATGCTTTACATGACCTTGATATGTCCTAGTGATAAAGCTTTTCATAAGTGTTGACTATTCTCACTTTGGATTTGGCCGAGCTATACATAAACCACCTATGGAGCTTAGGTTTAGCTTCTTAATTTTAAAAATTGTCAATCTAAGTTTTGACTAAAAGTTATAGCCATTATAGTGCTGCACTCAATGATAGTCTACATATAGAACTCCCTTACTTCCATTTAGGTATATCCTCATACACTAAGATTCCCTTGATTTCTTCTAGGTATATCCAAAGTGAATCATTGTTTCTAAAATCCCCCAACATGGAGATCAATTGTAGGTTATGATGGTCCATTACATTGCTTCAAATATATTTTTCTTCTTCTTCTACATTACACTAGTTGTGTGTAGATTCTAATATGTTAACTACTATAGCTCATGGGTCATGGAAAATAGAGTAGTCTAGCCCACCTTTACCCTAACTATGTGGTTGGCTTCTTTATACCAAAATGATCATAGGCACACTACATTTTGAGAGAGTGGTCTTCATGGCAAAATGCTTTGCTTCCATTGGCGTAATTGAGGATATTGATTTAGCAAATACACACATTTTTTCTTGCATGATCTTCTCAGGTGGTCTTACTAGTACTTGGTCTTATTAACTTAAGGGTATTGTCTAAGAATTTGATATAAACTTATTGTTTTAATGTTAATGAGCATTTCTCAATAGATGAAAGAGTCAATGAAGATAAGTTGTTGATGTGCATATATTACTCTCCTATAGCCTACGATGGCCACATCCTCCTCCTCCTCCTCCTTCTAGGTTCTTGGTATTTTTGAAGCATGCCCAATGAGGGAATTTGCCACATTGTCATAATGAGAATCACTCTTGAATAGTGTCAATGCTGTTCGATGTACTTCACATGAACACAAAATATTGGATTCATTACAACAGATATAAGATAGTTTGATTGGAGTAGAAGATCATTGTTCAACATCTAAGTCAACAAATTTTTTGAGCCACACACTCATTTAGAGTTGTGAAGGTTACCTTCTTCTCATATTTATAGTGGATGTAGCCATAATAAGCTACTTTTCTCTTTACCAAATATACTTGGATATTGGATTTAGGATTAAAGGAATACAAACACATAGCTCAAAGAGGAATAAGTTTGAGAGCTCACAACATAAAGTGTGTTAGGAGGCATCAAAGTATAATCGAGATCCAAGAATAAGAGTAAGCCCAAAGCTTTTCGAAAAACTATAAACTTCTCACAAGGCAAAGTCTTTAGGAAGGATTTGCAATTTTGTCTTGTGTTGGTACATAGGCCAAGCTAATCTCTCTTGCAAAACCTAAACTTGTTATGCTCTCTCCTATGTCTACCTCCATGCTGCCTAAAACATCCTCTAAGGCTAAGAAGAAAAATGCTCCCATTGATGGCCTTAGGCTCTAGCACACATTGCCTAAGGTTTCTTTGCCCGAGATCCCAACTTCCAAGCTCGTGGTTCCTATGGCCATTGACAAACCTATGCACCACTTAGATAAAGTCAAGAAAGCCAAAATCCAATACAATTGCAAGGAAGTTGCCCAAACTCACCTCAAAATTAGGACTACCTAGCCATTACTTCCAATCGGCATAAAGTGTACATACTCTTGTTGACCTATTTGCAAAATGGCCATAGACTTGGGCCATAGACTTGGCTAAATAGATTAATATGTGTGAGTAGGAATGCTTCATCTAGTTGGATTGAACATTTGGATCCTTTGCTAGGGTTTTCACAATGATTAGCCTTGGTCTCACTAATGAACAAATGTCCATGCTTGTTTTCCAATGGCACCCCACATGAGAACCTATTTTCTACATAAGCTTTCATGTGCCAGAGTTCTTGAATACTTTTCCTAGAAAATAACTATAGTCATGCCAATGCATAGCATCTTTTACATACTATTAAATTCATGGATTAATAAGAAAGTGATGAGCTTAAATGGTAATGCAACTCTTAAAGTCCTTTTTATCAAGAAGTGGTTTGCATGCAGGGTTGAGATCACTTGTGTTGGAAGTTGCCTCGCAGTAGCAGGTGTGCACTATCACTTTGTCAACACATTTCAACATGATCCAACATATTATGAGGCTAATTCTCTTAATTCTATCATTCTTGCCCAGAATCCAACATGTTATGGGACTAGTTCTCTTTGTTTTGTCATTCTTGCCTACAATTTTGACTCTCTACCGAAGTTGCAACATCATCCCCTCCTAGATAAAATCCTAATTAAGAAGGAGTTACGCATTGCTAGTCACCTTGTAGGCCCTTCCTTGCTATGTGATCCATTTACCTTTGCAGCATGGCAATTTGAACCTTTGACTTGGACATTTTTGTAGAACTAGAGTAAAATAATCCAAACCTTTACAATTAGTGGCTCCTTACATCCCTTTTCCGCTTACATTGTACACTTGTAAATTTACCTAGCTTCTTGCACATATTTTTATTCTTTGTTCATGGTTTGCAAATAAAAATATCACTTGCCTCTCACTTGTAACTCATGCAAGCTAGGAAGCATTGCACATCTCTTTTGTAGGGGGTGGAATGAATACATTGTAACATTTTCTAGAAGATGATAGAATCGCAAATCCCCCAAGTTTAGGCAATTGCACCACAAGTATTAGCTCCCATTAGAGATGCCTATAATAAGGAAAAAGTTGTGTTCACAATCTAGTAGTGCAAATAATTTAATCTTTGACCATAAAGTGAGAAAGGAGCTTGTGGATTAGTGTGGTCCCAAACTATGCTAACATAATTAGCAAGCCTACCTAGATACCCACTTGTGTAAACTTTATTCAAAACCATAACCCTAACACTAGGTCAAGTATTCTCAAGTATTAGGTAGGAAATGAGTGTAAAATGACTCGATGAGACCATATTTTAAAGCTGGAATTCAAGTGCAAAAGAAGCTTGAGACTTGTAAAAGAGTCATTTTTGGTGTAAAATGAAATGGTCACGAATCAAGGAGTTGGAGTTTTCCTACATGCATTTCGATGCCAGGAATCCAATGCAAGTGTCCATTGTCACAATCGGAGTCTGTTTGACCCCCCGTTTAATGGCCACAAGGTTTGGCAATATGAAGTAGCTATTGGATTCAGAAGCCAAAAAGCATGTGATGGAGGCTAGGATAGATTTCGATGCCAAAAAGCCGCATATCTAGTCGAATCACAATTCCGAGGCCGTTTTCCCCTCAACCGGGTCAAAACCACTTATAGCCAAGTGTAAAAAGCCAAAACATGAACTAGACAACTTGGAGGTTGTGCTTAATCATGGTTTAAAGGAAGAAAACTCAAAATTCATCACAAGATGGGAGGGGGGGTGTGTTTTTTTCAACGCCCTTTCTCCCATTAAAAAAATCAATTTTCTTACTTGCAATGATCATCCTCCTCCTCTTGGGCCCGAGTTCCACAATTTTTTGTTCTCCATTGCTCCAATTCTCTCACAAAGAATGGTTTAGTAATTAGCATGATCAAAATTCAGTCTTTCTCTCTCTTGTTTGTTCCATATTCATATGGTTGTTTATAAGAGAGAGAGGGAGAGTTGATTTGACGAATAACTGATGGTGGATGATGGTTCGGAAGCATAATGGCACATAGATCAGGTGATTTGGATGCATACATCAGCGGCTCTATTTCCTTGAAATACGAGACATGTATGCGAATTTTCAAGTACGCGATCTTTATTTAGTTTTTATGATGAATCATTAGTGTATATGATGGAAATATGGTTGTAAATGATTGAAATACGTTTGTTGATGTCTATAATTCCAGAAATGCATTCATTTTTTCTTCATGGATATTGAAAAATAATAAAACTACAAAATCTAAAACATGGGATTTAATGGAAAATAGGTTTGTTATTGGGTTTTGGGATTCAAATGATGTTCATATGGTGTGAAATTGAAAATGCTGATGGATCACACTTCACATAAGTCTTGAAAATAAGAAATTTTACAAAAATCAATTATTTATGTTAAAATAAGTGAGAAAATTCATAAAAAAAGTAGCTAGATAAAAGAAAAAAATTAAGAACAAATAGTTTTTACACGTAAAAATTTATGAAAATTTAAGAGAATGCTTGTGAATGTATAATGAAGGTGAATCATGAGGATTTTCCTCAATTTGCCTTTATTTATATGCTAAAGTATATGTTTTAGAGCTTGTTTCTATAGAAAATTATCACAAAATCTCCCCACATTTGTGTAAGCAATCTAAACATAAACGGTAGGGGGTGTGGGGTTGAAATGGAAAGAGATTTGATTAAGTTGTTGATTTCTTTGCATATCTTAGCATCTAGGCCGTGGTTTATATAAGTTTTAAGAGGTTTAGTAGTTTGGGTTAGCCCCATGCCATTCCTTAGCAACGCAACACGGCACTAGTATAAAGAAATCATGAAAATATTATTTTTACACTTCACGTTGGTTGGTTTTAGTTAAGTTGTTTGAGCACAGAGTGCCATACACTTTTCATATACAACCTAAAGGTAGTATCAGAAGATAAATTTCTAGATGTATTGCAATTGTACGTCTAGGTGACGACCAAAGCCGGGAGTTGCTAATAAGTGGTAGTCCTTGAATCTTGGTTAATAGGGAGTAATCACTCTTCAGTTTATGCCAAAGAGCATTGAAATAGATCGTTATTTCCTGATAGACACCATCAAGTCAAGATTCAATGACGAGAGAGAGCTGAAAGGGCTAGATGGTGAGATAAAATCATTAGCAAGTATTCTCCTAAGCGTAGTAGTCCGATATTCTTGAGAAAGAGAGGTCTCGTTGACCCAATTAATTTTCCAGTTAGTTTATCATGGGGAGGAGGAAGCTCTAGCATTCCCCTCTTTCCAAAAAATCAATCTAGTTCAAGTGAAAGTGTAACCCCACTGATACAAACTCGTAGAGAAAACCTAATTGTCATGATGGCACAATTGATTGTTATACCTATAGGAATACCGGATTTGCTAGCCCTAGGTTTTCCTCTATCAAATTTTAATGGGTTAGCAAAGGAAGATGTGCAACTTCAAATCAGCGAGTTTCAAAAATTAATGTTCAATTGCCGAATTCAAGATGAAGGACATCTCATGATGTTTCAATATGACTTTGAAAGGATGAGCTGTAATGTGGTACCATGGTGTTGAATGCTGAATTGACTATATTTTTAGCTATTTTTTGTTGATTTTTGGTTGATATGAGGGTGTGTTGATTAAATTTGGATGACTTTAGAAGCATTTTGGGATAGTTTGAGTATGTTTGGGAGAGTTATGATCATTTTTGCTTGAGATTTGATATTTTGATAGGTTTTGTAATGAGTATGTTTGGTTTTGTTATGGTCTATTTTGTCTCTATTTTGATTTGTTTTCTTTTTGTTGCTGAGGTTGAGATGGTGAATAAGTCTTTTGAGGATTTATTGAGAGTATGTTGAATGGTTTTGGATGGTTTGAAGTGGTTTTAATACCATATTAGAGAATTTGGGAATCTCCCAAGTTTCACTTTCAAATAAAGAGTAAAGATTTGACCAAGTGGCTAAATCTTAACCCCATATTTAAGAGTGGGACTTGGGGGGATTGCTTATATACTATCTTGGAAAAATTTCACCTTCAAATAAGGGGATAAGATTTGACCATGTGTCCAAATATTAATCACATTAGAAATTCCCAAACTTTATGAAAATTTCCAAATTTTTAAATATGTGGTTTTTTGGTTGAAGCTATATGGTTTTTATGCTTTCTATTAACCCTCTGTTGAGCTTTTGTAGAGCCTCTGTCTCTACTCTATTTCTGTTATGTTTGCTCTATGAATGTTCTATGGGATGGATTTTTAGCTTGGGAATGTTTTATAATCTTGGAAGAGGAAGCATGTAAGCTCAAAATAGCTCGAAGAAGTAGCTAAAGAAGACTTGAAGTGAAGATTGAAATGACAATGATAGTAGTGAGCTCTCAAGGAACATTGTACTGGTTCAGGTAACTCTTCACATTAGACATACCTCTTAGGAGGGGTATTGACAACCAAGAGAGGGGTATTGACAACCAAGAGAGGATTATTGATTGTAATTCCATTGTACTATTGAGTGAGGATATGTGTGAGAGTGATCAAGTGTGAGAGATAGTCATTTCTATGCTAAAAACATTGTATCTACACGAGAGACTATGAAGACATTGAAGATGAATATTATGTGATGAAATTCTATTCAAAGTGGAATATTATTTTTTGTTTTTGTGATTCTTTGATGGTTTTTAAGAAGAACATGAAGAATGTGATTAAATTTTTTTATAGAAAAAGTCGTGGGAGATTAATTTTATGATGTTGCGTGAAAATTTGTTATGCTTGGTGTTCTTTTTCCTGTTGTGGTTACATATAGAATTGTGATAAATACAAGATAGATTTTCTTGTAGTAAGATCCCTATTTCCTTGGTGTTCTCTTGAGAGCTCCATGCTTTTGGTGCGTAGCTGGGGAATGTTGCCATTGATGCTAAGCCCCTACAAAAAGTGGCATTGTTGAAAAGGAAGAAAAGCAATGGAAGATTGGAGAATCCTTGCAACTATTGAAGAATTGGAGATCTTCATTTTGCCAAAGCCAATTTCTACAAGAAGTGCATCTCTCTGGCAGAAGCACACCACTATCTTTATGTAGGCTCTATGTGACATACTGATTCCACTGTCTTTTGAAGCAACAAAAAGTTGTATCACAATAGCAATTATTTTCCACAAAACTAAAAAAAGAACCAGAAAAAGAGAGAATGACCATCCATGGGAGATTTGGCCTTCATTGAAGAATTTTCAGACTTTATTGCATAGGAGATTGTGAAGAAGCTTTAGGAGTTGTGGTCAATTGAAGTTCATAAGAACAAGAAGGAAAAGAGTTAGAATCTATTTGTGGATGCTCAATAGCAAGATACATAGGATGCTTGGTGTACTGACAACCTTCTATTTGTCCAATTGGCAACTCATTGGAAGTTAGTAGACAGTGTGTTCTTCACAACCTATACTATTGAAACCCTTCGAAGTTGGTATTGTCAAGATAATGGTACTATGGTGATCCTCAAAAGAATGAATTTTGATATCTTCAGAATTGAATATCTTCCCCTCTATAGTGGAATGAAAGTCAAATTTAGAGATATTGAAAAGAAAGAAGTAGAGAACATGTTGGCGAGAGAGTCCTCTAAAGACTAAAGTCCTTCTAATTCCGTTTCTATTGAGTACAAACATACTTGGTGGAGCTAACTCCTTGATGAATGATGTGATCAAACAACAAGTATTAGAACAAGTCCAGAGGTGCGTGAGAAGAGAGAAAGCAAAAATCAAAGCTAAGAACAAGCTAGCAGGAAAGCCTCCTTTGATGCCCTTTTAGTACTCTTTACAGAAGTCCCCATGGTGACTCAAGGTCCCCCTTCTAGTTAGATCCATCCTAGAAGTATTGACAACAAGCTAGAGAATGTAGTCATATTGTCCATCTTTAAGGAAGAGTACAATGAAGACCCTGATCTTCATGTAGCTGAGTTCATGGTAGCGTGTGTAGCCAACAATGCAAGAATCCTTTAGCATTGGTTGGTGATATTCCCCACCACTTTCAAAGGTGTGGTATTTTAGTGGTATGAGAGACAAGTAGTAGGAACTTTTGGCATATGGGACGACCTAAAGTTGGCCTTACTCAGTAAATTTAGGCATGAAGGTTTTGAAGAGTGGATGCAAGAGGAGTTTACAGTCCATAAGTTTGTAGAGCTGAGAAGACCAGTCAACTTGCAAGCTATAATGGAAGGTGCAAGATTGTAGGATGAAGTTGAAGCAAGGTTTTTGATGACCTCATGAAGATGAGTCTTACCTCCTCCCATGCCAGGAATTGTATACCCACCAAATCCAGTCCTAGGGATTGTTCCCTACCCCCACCCTTAAATGCAAACAATGCCACAATACAGTGCAACAAAACCATAGTGGCCATAGACAATAGTACCTCAAATGATGGTTTAACCACAACAATAGTGGCCTCAAATGGTTCCCCCAATGCCAACTCAACAACAACACTGGAACCCTACCAAAACTGAACCAATAACTGGTCTCAACAAGAGCTCTAAATCATAATTAGAATAGAGGACCCTCTTGACCAACCAACTATCTATGCAGTGATTACGGAGGCTTCCCAAAATCCTATTGCGATTACTCTAGGAGGAGAAAATTTGAAGGACTATTTTTCCAATTTAGTTGTAAGTATCAAGAAAGAGTTGATGGATGTGATTACAGAATAGTTACATATGCTAAAGGTGAATACTGCCAACATATCTAATCTTGCACGAGGTGGAAGAGATGTGATGCAATCTAATACATGGTGCGGAAAGTGCCATTAGGTATGACATTTAGCCATTGAATGTACCCAAAAACCAACCATCCCTAGAGCCTTTTGTTCGTATTGTTTAAGGAAGAACCATACAGAGGATATCTACTCTTTGAAGGAGATGCATGAAAGAATGAAAAAAGAAGAAGTAAGATTCAACTTGTTGGAATCCAAGATAACCACCTAAGATATCGGACCAAAGTCTAGATATTTTGGTCTTAATTTTGGCCCAAGGAGTTTTCCCTCTCAAAGTTATAGAGGATGAAAGTTTGGTGGTGGCCAGAGATCGAAAGTCGAGTGTTATAGATGCGGAGAAAAGGGACATATCTCACCAAATTGTCAAAATCCTCAAAGGTCCATGGACTACGAACCCTTATGCAGTCAATGCAAAGGAGAAAGCCACACTACAAAGACTATCCTAGTCCAGCTCTTGTGAAAGCCAACCCCACTGTGATAACCAATAGAAGACCCAAGAACCTACCTCCAACTTGGTGGAATTGAAAGTTGCTGCAATAATAGGTGCCAAGAAAGGAGAATCTACAGTTTCAAAAGAGAACGTTCCCTCTGCCAAAATGGTGAAGTTCAATCTTCCAGAAGAGAAAAAGAATAGTACAAAACAGAATAGTATAGTACAGAGTAGCCTAGTACTATAGAAGGATACAAAAATAGTTACAGAGACAAGACCAAAGGTTCAAGAGATAGAGGATGTAGAAGTACCTCTAGTGATAGAAAAAGGGCAGATGTTGCCACTTCTAAAGGAAAAAGGAAAGATAAAAGTGGGTATTTTCCCATTCCCTGGCCAATTGGAGAAGCTCGTGGATCCTATCAAAGAGTATGACTTGGTCAAAAGACCTAGACACCTTCAATCCAAACCAAACATTTTGACATTTGTTGATGTTGCCCCCCAATTTTGTTGAAAGAAATTTCAAAGCATATTGGCAAGAAGACGAGGCTTAAGGATTGCTCCTACAATTGCCCCCAAGTCCAATAAATCCCCAGAGCTTGTAAAAGAAGTGGATGTGACCAATGCTTTCCTGGATCCTAGTACCCCATAGATTGGCATTTGGATTGAAGGATGTTTTATAGTAGATGCATTGATTAATGGAGGTTCATTAGTGAACATAATGACGGATGTGACGATAAAGGATCTAGGCCTGCAAGGTATGTAGCCTACACAATGGCTTATTAGACTCACAGACCAAAGTAGAATTAAGCCTTTGGATATTCTCCCATATGAAGTCAACTCTCGCATGAAAAGACTATTGGTTAACTTATTTGGTGGTAAAACCAAACTCTTACGGGACCTCATACCCTCTGCTTTTGAGAAGACCATGGCTTTTTGAAGCAAGAGCACGAACAAATTGGTTCAAGGGAACCCTAACCCTAGGTAGAGGACCCAATAAGGTGGTAGTCAAGTTGTATGGTTTGCAAAAAGGTAATGGATCCACTTCCATTGAAGTCTTAACAGACTCCTCCAACAAAGTTACAAATGGTACAACAGAGGAAGAAACTATCAAATACATATTTTCTAAGAAAATAGAGGCATAGTCCCTTACAGTAGGCATTGTAAGCCAACTCCAAAAGAAGTAAAGTCCTTGACGATGGGTGAACAGTTGCTCCTTGAACCAAGAATGACATTTGAAATCACCTCTGATAGTGAGATAGAGGCCTCGATGTACTATTCTCCTTGTTACATGGCCATAGTAGAGCCATGGGCAAAAGCAAATGATACAATAGAGAGTTTGTTTTTCTTGTACAACACCTATAGAGGCTGAGACAGAGTTTGTTGAAGATGAGGATGAAAGTTAGGATGAAGACAACGAAAGTGATATGGAAGAAGCTATATAACTAGAGAAGAATAATAATGAGGATGAAGTTTTACAAGTGGTTAAAGTTGAAGATCCCATGTGACAACACCTAGAGACATGTCATACATTGCTATTTTTTTTCGCAAAATTGTACACAATTGGCACATTTTTACCAAAAATTTACATTAATTTAATGCAAATGCGATCATGGTTATTGTGTTTGGAGGATGGTTTTTGTAGTCAATGTCGGTACAAGGAAGTTCTTATATGAGAGGAAAGTGGAGTTTTAGACAAAATTTGATAGATTTACTTAGTGAATCTTAGCTATGACCATTAAAGATTTTCCCGTAGGGATTATTATCACTTAGAGAAGATAAGACCTTGTTATAAATTAGGGGTTTTCGAGGGATTTTTTGTTTTTAAGACTTGACAAGTTGATGGGATATCTTCTAAAGGGTGGGGGAATTCATAAGCTATGATACCTCCCAAGGAAAGTTCATTATCAAGATTCAAGACCACATACAACATCATGACTATCATGATCATATGATATGATATGCAGTTACCTGACAAGAAGCCTCAACTGTCGTAATGATTAAGGGGTGATAATTAGATCAGTGATGATTATTATTGAAATCCCTTTGGGGAGGTATTGAATTTCGAATCATTGGAAAGTTTTAACCTTTTTGTAACCAATA